>NW_015169183.1:554036-564245 GCF_001447785.1 Gekko japonicus | reverse complement strand
GCCATGGTCCAGTTCAAAAGTACAGAGAGCAGGTATGCCAAGTCCAGTCTAGGATCATGGGATTCAGGCAGCAAGTCCAAGTCAAGTCCAGAGTCAGGGGTTCTTGAAAAGCTGATAGGTCCAGTCCAAGGATCAATGTTACAGTGGTCCAGTCACCGCAAGGTCAGTGGATCAGCAGCAATGTGTGCGTGTTGCATCCATGAAACTGCTGTTTCTTCTGGCTGATTTTATAGCCAAGTCTTAAGCTACACTCCCAGCCAATTCCTTGGCAGTCATCCTCAAACTACTCATTCATCTCCTCAGTTGGCAACTGACGATGGGCCATGAGTCTTGCACTCCTCCTCCTTTCCTGCAATTCAGCTCACCTCTGACAGCGTCAGTGCTGCAGGGGAGTGGGTGAGTGAGGTGGGCTGGAAGTGGCTTGTTTACTGCTTCAGAGCTACAAGGCATTGGCTTGGTTTCAACTGAAGGCTACAACTTATGCTCAGCCAGTAACCTGATCACTTGTTGTTCTCCTCCTGGCCCAGTGCCAGCTACAGTCAGTTGTTCAATTACTAGCTGAGGGCCAGCTGCAGGCAGCTTTTCATCTGAGGAATCCGTGCTGTCACTGAGCACAGACTATGACATTAAAGCTCAGAAACTGTGTAATACTCATGAAAATAGGATTTGATCATGAAAAGAGGGCTTGGATGTTACAGGAACTCCCGGGAGCTCAATACTTGATCCACTGGGTGTAGAGTGTTCACCTGACTGATAGACTCCCCTCCCCACACTTATAACTGTGCAGGACTGGGCAAAATAAGGGCAGCACTTCTACAGCTGTCCACTAAGCCCAGGGACAGTCAGTCAACTCTTCCACTTATCGGTCATTACCAGGAAGGATTCTGGATTATCTTTTAACCAGCTTGGTGGGGAAGTCAGCCCATTGAGCTGGTTCCAGGGTCCAAGAAATCCTCTCTTAAATATTGATGAGGATATATGAGGTCAAGCAACAGCAAAGCTTAAGGAAGCACTCAAGATTATGGAGAGAATCTGCCATTTTTAAAGGAAACCTATAGGGTTAACTCATAAACCAACTCTTCAGCTGTGCTTCTGTTGTGGTAATTGGGGAAATGCATCTCCCACTCTAGGGCTGGTAAATATAAGGACAGGGGTCACTCCATGAGAATGAAAGGTAAAGATGGGGATCTGTTTTGTAAAACAGCACTGGAATTATGAGGGACTGTATAAACTTCAAATCTTAAAAGCTTTGTTGGAGAGAATTCAGCAATTTGTATAATTATATAGGCAATGGTCATTCCTGTAAACCTTTGGTGCAGTTATCATTTCATTCCAGTTTCTTTCTGGATGACAGTTTGACCCTGAAAAAGGTTTGTTTTTTTTTAAAGGTGATGAGGCTTATCCACAGCAAAGTGTTCTTAGGAGTGCACTGTTGGTTCGGCTACTTCCAACTGGACATATATGTGTCTAATTAGCATTAAATGATGTCCTTAGTTTCTGGACTTTTGCAATCATACTTTGCTCTTAGCTCCTCATTTCTTATTTTTATTCTCAAGATTGAAAAAAATGGTCCCATAACTGCATACTTCTGAATATGCTTAATTTTCTTTTATTAAACTGAAGCAGTTGAGGATACATTTATTGTATAACAAGACTTTAAGGCTTTTATTTTATAATTTTCTCTTGTTCAGATAAGCAATATGCCATCGGTAGAAGGACAATAATACTTTTAAAAGTTATTTTTAGCCAAGCACGTGATAGAAAAAAGGTCACTTTCTGTAGTCAAGAATCATTCTATTAAAGTAATTTGTCAACATGCAAATGATGATCTTTTCCCATCATTAACTATTTATCACAGTTTTTTTAAAAAAATAAAACATATTAATATATGGGCTGCTAGGAGCTTGACAGAACTAGAACAAATGTTTTTCAACTCTGATTTTTTAAAATCCTTAATTAGATAGCATAAGGTTGATATGATTAGGTCAGGATGTAGTGTTTTTCATTAAACCACATTTTTGAAGTTGTATTCATGGCTTGCTCTTGCAATTAAATAATGAGACAATGAGTTTTATATTATTGACCCAATTACTCCCCCATGGAAAAGTATATATTTAATAAATGTGTGCCTTAGGACCTTCATTAGCAACCCAAGGATAATAAGGTTTTTAAGTACGCAGATTACATGTCCACAAACATATTTAGGTTATAATTGTTGTTGAATGAGATGTCGGTGCAGGATCAAATTGATTCACTTATTTCACTTACTTGTTGATCAACTGTGAGATATGGTGCAAGCTAAGCAGAAGCACACATGAATCCCACCTTTCAGTTTGCCCTGCCTATCTGATTTTAACCCTGGTTCCTACATTTTTACACTACCATCAGTTGTGGTACACACAGGTTCCCCCCAAAAGGCTCCAGGAATGATTGCATAGAGCTCCCCTCTTCAGTCATACTGGTTAAAGTGTGCTCTGGGTAAGCGAGCAGGAGGTACTTTTCTCCCTTTCTCACAATACAAGAACTCGTGGACACTCCATGAAATTGCTGAGCGGTCGGGTTAGAACGGATAAAAGGAAGTACTTCTTCACCCAAAGAGTGATTAACACATGGAATTCACTGCCACAGGAAGTGGTGGCGGCTGCAGCCATGGACGGCTTCAAAAGGGAATTAGATAAGCATGTGGAGCAGAGGTCCATCAGTGGCTATTAGCCACAAGGTATAGATAGGGGCTCTGGGGCAAGTGATGCTCTGTCTTCTTGGTGCTGGGGGGGGGGTCAACAGTGGGAGGCTTCTAATGTCCTGGCCCCACTGGTGGACCTCCTGATGGCACCTGGTATTTCTGGCCACTGTGTGACACAGAGTGTTGGACTGGATGGGCCTTTGGCCTGATCCAACATTGGCATCTCTTATGTTCTTATGTTAATGCCATTCACTTGGCCTCACAGCTGTGTGTTTTTGCCAGAGGAAATTCTTCCCTGAGTTCTTGTCTTTCTTCTTGTGGCATCAGTGGCTCATCAGTGTGAAGAAAAGCAACAACAGCAGCCGATATCAGAAAGAACCAGAAAAGGAATTGAAACCAAGGCTAAGATTTTCTGATTCTCGTTAGCCAAAACGAACAAACAGAGAAAGAGGTGGTGGCAGGAACTCTCTCTCTCTGCCCATAATGCTGGGACATGAAAGGGCTGGATGACAAAACTTTTTTTTTTTTTTTGGACTGCCTGTAGAAGCTTTGGGTCTTGTTTAGTTGCTGGGAAAGTTCTTCACATTTAGCGAAAACGTATGTAAATCAGGACAAAACAAGTAAAAAGGGCAAATGTTAATTTCCACAGAGTGCTATGCTCTTGGAAATCCACGTTTTAATCCCCACTCTGCCATGGAAACCTGCTGTGTGACCTTGGGTCAGTCACACACTCTCAGCCTAACCCACCTCACAGGGTTGCTGTGAGGATAAGATGGAGGAAAGGAGAATTATGTAAGTCACTTTGGGTCCCTGTTGTGGAGAAAGGTAAATCAGTTAGTCAATTAGGGTTGCCAGATCCCCTTGTCACTCGAGTGGGGGGATTTGAGGGGAGTTCTGGGGTTGGGCGGGGATGTCACATGGAGATGCTCTGGTATTTGGGTGAAACTCTAGGGTTTTCTCACCCTCAAACCGTAGAGTTTGCCTAAACACCAGAGCACCCCCACATGATGTCCCTGATGCAATGATGTCACTTCTGGGTGATGTCATTGCATTGGGGACGTCGCACAGCGATGTCCCTGTTTAGGGACAGGGTTTTCCCTGCCAGCCAGCTGTTCTGTGGTGCAGAGAAGCCCCTGAAACCAGGGAATCTCCTGCCTGAACCTAGGGGCTGGCAAGCCTACATTCAATCAATCAATCACCCTGAGGATGACACAGTTACCTTAAAAGCAATGAGGATTCTTTAAACATGACTTCTAGAAGTTTACTAGCTGTACCAGGGACCTCGTCTAGTACCCAGAGCTTTCCTGTTGTAACAGCGTTTCACCTTAGTAAGTAGTGGGATGTTCTAATCCTTTCAAGGTGTATTTATCTTTTATTATCTAACAGATCAGGATCTAAAACTAAATTCTTAGAGGGGTAGAAATAAAAAATGAAATAAAAATTCTACCCCATTTACAACTAACCTTTACACATTAAAATCTAAAGCATGCAAACTCTGAAGTAAGCCCCACTGAGTCTCATGAAACTTATTTCCTACTTCTTCCCCTATCTAGAACTAAAATGGCCAACGAAAACGAATTAATTTAGAATTATTAGCCTGCAACTTTTTTTAAAAAAATCTCTCTGCATGGAGAATTTTAAGTTCTCTTGAACAATTAGGCATAAGTGTATCTACAAAGATGACACGAAGTTTGCTCTTGAAACTGAGACTGATTCATTGCAAAAATTTATTTTAATGGGGCCAGGGATAATTTTCTCCTTCTAAATAAATGATATTATAGCAAATCATAAAAATTAGCCGGCAGTAGTTTTTTGAAAGGAAAATATATTTGTAATTAGCTTGAACACACAAAATTACTTGGGGGGATATTATTGACACAATTTTTCGCACTTTACACTAATTTGCATGTATCAGTCTCAGGCCAACTTCTTACTATGTTAATAAATAAGGCATTAATATGTTTTATTTAATTGCCATCTATTTATTTCTCCTCAATAATGCATTAATTACCTGTTAATAGTTTAAGGGCTAAATTTCTGTACTAGAAAGAGTTGCATATTGCTTTCCATCGTTTTACAAGAGGCTTCCCCATACTCATGCATGAAATCATCTCAGTGGCCACAAGCAACTGTGAATATAACTATCTGGGCCTAAAACCCCAGCACTAGAGCTTTCCAATGATCTCAAGGTGTAGTGTTCTGAAATCAAAACCCATATCCATACCTGACCAAGATGCCATCACATTTTCTTAGGGTCAAAACCTATCCTTTTGCATTGGATCCGGTTTGTTGAAAAAGTAAGGAGAAGGAGGACCCCTCTGACCACCCAAAAGGTTCTGCTGACACAAACCAACCCAAGTCAAAGCGGGATGCTACCCAGGTTCACAATGCCAAATCAGCATTTGACTTTAGCTTTTCTGCTGTGCAAATCAAATTCCCACCCTTTTCTGATACTTCATGTAAAACTCTTCCTGGAAAATGTATGCAATTTTAATGCTATTGTTTGTACCAGTTGTATGTAAGTGGTGTAAAGTGCCATAGAAATGGTGTTAAAATGTCATAAAATGAACAAATGAATTTGAACCCACATCAGTCAAAAAGATTACTAAAGACCCACTATCACAAATGTATAAAGCGTAATAAATAATTAAAAGCACAAATTTTCTATAATAAAAACAATAAAATAAAAGCAAAATTATTTCTAAAAATGTTTACTATAAAGTTTGCACCAGCAGAGCAAACATATTTCCTGCGTATTTAATCTTATGAAACAACTAGGTGGTTGTTTCCCTATCCAATCAAAATGCTTTTCTTTTCAATAATGGAGCTAGGCATTTGTTTCTATATGAAGTAATGGAAGCCATACGCCAGTATGCCACATAAGAGACAGAATGGATGGGGTGGAATCCCTCAGGTCAAGAGCCATGTTATTATCTTAAACATAATAATACTGTGAAAAGTTCCTTTAGTGATCCCAGCATTTTCAAACTTATGACAACATGATGTATTAAAAATTGCATTGTAATGTACCTACTTAGTTGATCAATAGACATAGGTATCAGTGCTACTTAGGGGAGTACATTTTGGGGGAAAAGATCAGTAAAATTCAGATTCAGAATTCGGGGGCATCCAAACCATAATTCTAAATTTTTGGGTACCCCTATAGTAGTTTGGGTTTATGTTCAGGGATTTCCCTCCACCCCCTCCAGATTTATGGGTCTATTGAAGGGTTGCCAGCCATCAGTTGACAATTGGTGGGGGTCTGGGGTGTGTGGACAGGGGGTGTGCATTGATTGTACCACATAGTTTTTGATGATTGCTAGAAAAGACTGACATCATATCTGGGGTTTCCTCATTTGAAATGTTAACATGGGTGTCCACCAGGGGGGGAAAAATCAAATCCAAAGTTCAGGGAGGGCATAATTGTGGGTATTCTGGGTTATTTGGGACAGGTCCCAAATACCAGTTTGGTATCTAGATTTGAGGGTTTAGGGGGATTCCAATATGATTCAGGTCCCAAATACCAGGTTGCTATCTGGATCTAACCCCCCCCCTCCCCCAGGATTCCAATATTATTTGTGTCTGTTATTCCTTATGGGGAATCTTTCCAAGGGTTCTGAGTGGCAGGTTTTAAAGTAAATATCATGAAGCTGATGCTGTCTATTCCACTAAACAACCCCCAAGTTTCAAGTAGATAGGATAAAGGAGTCCAGTTCTATGGGGACATAAACAAAGTTCCCGGAGCCATTGGCCATTGTTTCTTGTGTGTGTATGTGAGGAAATCCATGCTTTTTCCAGAGCAAAGAATAGCCAAACACACAAAAGCAAGCAAAGCAACCACTGGTCAAAAGCCTCCCAATGCAAACAGAACTAACAAGCCCAACAGAACCATTACACAACCAGGGAATCCCAACAGAATCACGGGCCAATGTGGTAAGCCTCACACAACAATATCAAACCAGAGAATCCAAGCCAATTTCAAACTAGAGAATTCTAAGCAAACCAACCTAAGTAAGACCAACAGAACCAATTTCAGTCTGAAAGCCAAACCAATCTAGCAAGCCAATACCAAGACCTGACAAGAAGACACTTACATAGACACACTGTAAAACTGAATTAAAACAATCCCTGTAGCCTAAAAATGCTGACTCCCAGTGTTCTGGGATAATCTAAAATATTTCTGAATTTTTCAGAATCCATTTACTGGTATCCAAAAAATCCCAAACCCCATCCAAATACCCAAATATATATAATTTTTCTGGTATATTTTTGGACTAGAAATATCCAAATGCACATTCCTAGATGTTAATGCTCTCAGAAGATAGTATTCCCTTCCCACTGGCCACTGGAGCAGCAGTAGGAAACAGGAGCTGGGGCTGGGGATCTTCTTTCTGGATTCTAGAGAGGGTGTATGTTGAGCATATGGCACCACATTTGCAGGATATGAAGTCCTCTCCATCTCCTAAAGACCTCCCAAGTTTTAAGGGAATAGGATAAAGGAGTCCAATTATTCAGATTTACATAATTTTACAGATCTGGGTAAACCCAACACTAACATAGATTAGCTCTAAGAAATGCTGCAATCTCTATAGTAAAACCATAGAGTTTCTGGCAGTTCCTAGAGCTATCCCCCAACACTTTCAAGTTCCACTTCCAGAAGTGGTCCAGTGATACACACAACATCCCCCCCCCCTGTTGCCATCCACGAACCTCCCATATGGCCTGGCTGCCCTAGGTTGATCCATTCTTTGGGGGGTGATCTTTGGGGGGCGGTTGGGGGGTCCTCTATTTCTGTTGTTTGTACTGTTCTGCCGGTACTATTTTGCAGTGCTTTTGTGAGGGTACTGGAGGTTGCTTTGAAAGGTTAGATTGAAGGTTTTGAGAATGGCATTTTTCCTATAAGAAACAATGGAAACCAGAATGGGTGGGGACAGCTTGTTCACGAATGCTACTAGTGCTGTTTTGTATTTAGATTGGTCCTGATTTCAAGCCATACAAATCCAACTGATATCAATGGAATTTTTCTTTTCTTAGTTCCAAGCAGCTGTAGAGGTGCCCTAAACCAGAATTTGATTTTGAGCCTTGTCTTTGTATGTGGTTATTTCCTAAATCATCGATCCAAATCTACTATTTGGCTTTTGGGGGTTATATAAGTTCTTATATGATGCTTTGGACTGCTCCTTGTGTGAAAAATAACAGTGTTGGGTGGGATTTAGATTGCCTTAAATTTGTCACAATTAACTTCTTCCCTTGATTTTCATTGAGATTTAAGAACAATTAATTTCCTCAAGGAGACAGATTACTATTAATATAAATACTACTTTACAGAGTAGCAAGTGCAAAAAGAACTGTGATTGTTCACAATTGTCCCTGCTGGAGTAACGTCACAATTGTCCCTGCTGGAGGCCGTGTCTGGCTGGGCGTTGGAGTACCCGAGGCTTCTGGTCTTGGGTGATTTCAACGTCCATGCCGATGACGCGGCCTCCAGCCGGGCTACAGACCTAGTGTCGTCCATGGAGGCACTGGGGCTCTCTCAATGTGTATCGGTCCCCACGCACCAGGCCGGGCACACGCTCAATCTGATCTTCGCTGCAGGGATTACAGTGGACCGGATTACTGCTACGGCAGTACCATGGTCGGACCACTATTCCCTGAAGGCTCGTCTGAACATCCCACCCCGACCCCATTTAGGCGGCGAGCAGATTTTAGCTCGCCCGCGGAGCCAAATGGACCATGTACGGCTTCAGCTGGCTCTGCGGGATCCGATGCCCCCTGGCGGCTCATTAGATGAGCTTGTGGGAGACTGGCATTGCTGGTTCTCTGCAGCCATCGATGAGATCGCTCCCCGGCGCCCTCTGCGCCCCCGCACTAGGTTGGCCCCTTGGTATACCCAGGGGCTTCGACTTATGAAGCGGGAACTTAGACGGCTAGAGAGACGGTGGCAGCGAGCTCGTGACGAAGCATCAAGAACATCCTTCAGGACGCTTATGAAATCCTATGAGATGGCGGTCAAAGCTGCTAAGAAGGAATTCTATGCAGCCGCGATTGTGTCCGCTAGCTCTCGCCCAGCCCAATTATTTAGAACAATTTGGTCCTTAACATCTCTGCCACAGGGCAGACAAAATAGTAGGGAATTGGCTATAGGCTGTGAGGCTTTTGCGAGCTATTTTGCGGATAAAGTCTCGGTGCTCCGCCGTGACCTCCCCGCCACAGTTGAAACAGTGAGCGAACTTGAGGCCCCTTGCACGTCCTCGTTGAGCTTAGAATGTTTTGACCCGCTCAGTTTGGAGGAAGCTGACAGACTGCTTGGAACTGTGCGCCCAACCACATGCTCCCTGGATCCGTGCCCTTCCTGGCTCATCAAGGCGAGCCACGAGGGGTTTCGAGGTGCGGTACGGGAGATTATTAACAAGTCCCTTACGGAGGGACGGTTCCCGGAAGCACTTAAGGAAGCGATGGTCCGCCCCCTCTTGAAAAAACCAACTTTAGACCCGACCGAATTGGCCAACTATCGGCCGGTGTCTAATTTGCCCTATTTGGGCAAATTGATTGAGAGGGCGGTGGCGACACAGCTTCAGGGCTTTCTGGATGACGCTTCTGTCCTAGATCCACTTCAGTCTGGCTTTCGCCCTGGTTACAGGACGGAGACAGTGCTGGTCGCCCTTACTGACGACCTCCGGAGGCATCTGGATCGAGGGGGTGTGGCGGCACTGGTGTTGTTGGATCTGTCGGCTGCGTTCGACACGGTCGACCACCAGTTGCTGACCCACCGCCTCGCCGACGTGGGGATTCAGGGACTCGCCCTTCAATGGCTTGCCTCTTTTCTCCAAGGTCGGGGACAGAGAATGGAAATCGGGGAACAGCAGTCCCAGAGGCACCCACTTGAATGTGGTGTCCCTCAGGGGGCAGTGCTTTCCCCGATGCTCTTTAACATCTATATGCGCCCTCTCGCCCAGATTGCCAGGAGGTTCGGGCTGGGCTGTCATCAGTATGCAGATGACACCCAGCTCTATCTGATGTTGGGTGGCCAGTCGGGCTCCGACCCTGAAGATCTTCAACAGGGATTACAGGCCGTGGCTGAGTGGCTCAGGCTGAGCCGGTTGAAACTAAACCCAGCGAAGACGGAGGTCCTGGGCCTGAGTCGGAACGGTTTGGGGTTGGGGCTCCCTCTCCCGACCTTCGATGGGGTACCTCTGGTGCCTGCGTCGGAGGTTAGGAGTTTGGGAGTGCTCCTGGATTCCTCCTTGACAATGGAGGCCCAGGTAGCTGCCACTTTCCAGGTCTGCATTCTACCATCTGAGGCAGGCTCGGCAGTTGGCTCCCTTCCTCGACCGCGAAGATCTGGCTACAGTGATCCATGCGACGGTCACCTCAAGGCTAGACTACTGTAACGCTCTCTACATGGGGCTGCCTTTGTCGCTGATCCGGAGGCTGCAGCTGGTGCAGAATGCGGCGGCTAGGCTGCTGATGGGCCTCCCCAGGTGGGAGCACATCAAGCCTGGGTTGAAGGCGCTGCACTGGCTGCC
>NW_015169183.1:548411-553754 GCF_001447785.1 Gekko japonicus | reverse complement strand
AAGATTAGCCGATTAGCTTGGACTAATACTGCCGGAATGATACAACTAATGCCGGCAGGGGTAGACCATCTGTAGACCATCTTGGAACTTAAAGAACTTAAAGCACTTTATTATTATTATTATTATTATTAATAGTATGTTATTGATTGTATCTTTGCGATTTTATTGGATTTTAATGAATTTTATGTATGGGCTTATGCCCCTGTAAGCCGCCCTGAGCGGGGTAGGGCGGGGTAGAAATACCTGAATAAATAAATAAAATAAATATAAATATTAGTATTTAGTCTTCTGGAGCTCAGAAGTTGGGAAGATTGAGCATTAAGAAGTAACTGTGAGGGGCACTTTGAATTCACTAAATCAGTGTGGCAATACCTGCATGATTAAAGTTTTCATAATAATCTACATTTTCAACAAATGCATTTGTGTGTGTGTTTATGTGTGCATATGAGGGGAGAGATTAGGAGAAGAAAATTAAATACAGGCTGGACAAACTACAATATTCATTTGTCCATAAAACAGAGTTGGAGGTTTTTTGTTTTTGTTTTAAATATCTTTTAAACAGATGTGCACACACAAAGGATTATTTTACAAAATTATAATAATGAAGAATGGATGTTATCCACCAGTGAACTAATGAAAACCTTCTTGCAGATTACTTCTACGGTATAACATATTGATGGCTTGATTTTCTTTTTTTTTGTGAATGAACAAAAGAGGAGTAACGTCTTGATGCAAAATGACTATGTAAGCTACTCAAAGCCATGGATCCCTTCATCTTTGGATCTGAAGATAACATGGCAATATGTTTGTGTAGGGGAAAGGGGGGGGGAGAGAGGGAGGCGAGCGGCTCTTAGGAACAGGTCACAGTATCTTTTCCTTTGCCAAATGATAGCTGATACAATGCGGAACTGTTCCACACTACAGAATCAGACAAAATGAAATGTCATGGTGAAACACCATGTGGTTTTCCTTAGAGAGAACATTTGTGAACTTGATGTTGCTTTCATAAGACACGTTCATTGCTTGCAAACTTTTCCCATTTAAATGTAACAACATAAATATACTGGAGGGGTTTTAATCTTTTTTGGGGGGGGGTTGCACGTGTGTACAGCCTATTTCAATTCAAGAACGTGGGTAATATTTCGGTTTCTAAAATTTCCTTGCGAACCAGTAGTTGGAAATCCATAATGAACACATTAATTATGTAAAGGCACTGATGCAGAAGGACCTAATTAATTGTCATCTTGTCAGACTTCTGATTCCCGTACCTGGAAGGGAGTTGTTAATTTCCACAATACTTAAGCAGATATGCAAACTGTTTTGCTGGATCACTTTGAACAGTGGTGAAGGAGAAGCGCATGCTGCTGATAATTTTTATATTAATTAATGGGAAGCTCCAGAGACATAGACTAATAGCTTTTGATCAGGACTGGCCTGTCTGCTGGGCAAATGAAACACTATTTATTATTTATTTTGCTGTGTTTCCCCCCACCCCCACCCCCTTCTGCCCTTCCTCCAAGAGCTCAGGGTGGCAAACATGGCTTCCCCTCCTCCACTTTATCCTTGCAGTGTTATCTGTCTCCTACTTAGGAATGCTCAGTCACCCACTGGTTCAGCTCATGTCCTGTTCACCACTGATAACCAGGCAGTGTATAACGCTATACCGATCCCATTGGAATACATTGGAATACTGGTATATCGATATATCGCTATAAGACGGACTTTTTTTAAAAAAAAAAACCGTGGGGAAACAAAGCGGTGCGTGTGTGAAACGCCGAACCGCTTCTGAATCGGCTCCTTTCCGGTAGGGGCAAGCCGTGTGTGAAATGGCAGCCCTCTACCAGTTCATCTGCAAACGGAAGACTCCCGGCTTGAAACCGGGAGAAGACGGGTAATGTGAAATTCCCCATGGCTTCCCCTCCTCCACTTTATCCTTGCAGTGTTATCTGTCTCCTACTTAGGAATGCTCAGTCACCCACTGGTTCAGCTCATGTCCTGTTCACCACTGATAACCAGGCAGTGGCTGTTTGGCAGTTTGTAACCCATTTGTGCCTTTTTGGCATGAACAGGCTGCATCCCAGGGCAATTCTGCATTGGCTTTGCCCTCCCTTGTTTTACAAAACACACCCTGGAACAGACGTTCCCCCTCTGTGTTGCATGCCGCTTTCACTTTCTGTGATCATCGGGTTTCATGGTACCTTCTGCATAGATTTATGGCCATTCAGGGGTGACTTCGCAGTCAGTACAGCATTGCCCGCCCCGGGTTATTTGAATGTGGTTTTGAGCTGCACCTTTTCCTCAGTGTTTAGAAAAGGCGGAGCAAACGCCAGATGCAAGATCACCCCCAGTTTTGTGGGGATGCAGCAAAGTTTTGAGGGGAATCAGAAGTTGATTCACTGCCGATTAGGAGATCAGGTGAGAGTTCGTTTTGGAACTCCTGCCCTGCGAGGGCAGAAGCGGACAACCTAGGGCTGCCAAATGCCCCCGGGGGGTGGATTTCCCCCCACTTTCGAGCCCCGATTTCCACCCCTGCGGAATCGGGGCCCGGGGGAAACCCCACCCCCGCGTGCATGTCACCCGGATGTGACGTCACACGCTGGGGCGGGGCCACAGCCATTTGAGGGGAAAACTCTATGTTTTCCCCTCAAATGGCTGTGGCCCCGCCCCAGCGTGTGACATCACATCCGGGTGACGTAGATGCGGCACGCATGCGCACCGGGAGATGGCCAGGGATCCCCTACCAAGAAAGTAAGGGAGATTTGGCAACCCTAGGACAACCCAGAGTTGGCTACTCTAGGTCCATGTGCCAGGCATCTTTCGTTTTACAATTTTTAAAGTGTTAGACATTTTTTTTTACTGATTCAGAGAGTGTAGGAAATAAGCTACAACTTCTGTAAGGCCGTATGAGACTGGGCGTATGGAACCTGTTCTGGATCCAGACAGTCTGGCAGCCGTTTACAACAAGTCAACTATCAGGTGTACAAACGCACAGACTAAACGAGTAAGCATGGAATTCATTATTTTATCATATCTCTCTTTCATCAGTGGCTTTTTAGTGGACACCAGGGGAAGGAGTGGATGTCAAAAAAACATAATGCACTTGTGAACATAGGTGCAGACATTGGGTTGGATCCAAATAAGTGTTCCATCAGTGAAAGGAAACTTTCCTTCATCCCCCCCCCACCAATAAGTTCAGGAAAGGCATGAGAGGAGTCCACAGGGGAAAGGGGGAACTGGTGGAAATTGTCATTTAAATCTAGATCCAATCCACAGCATTTCCCTGTTGGACATGTTTTGAAGCTTTTGAATACGGGCTAAATAGCCTCTTAACTGATCAGCTCCCACAATCACAGTGCGAGTTGAACTGGCAGGTGACTGAGAATGTTTTCTGCTAGTGTAGCATCCAACACTTGAGTTAGGCCTGAGAGAAGAACTATAGCTTCTACTCAACAATCCTGCAATGAGATCATTTTTGTGCCAGTAGGAAAAGAAAGGCAGTAAGCGCATGCGGGGGGGTGGGGGGTGGAGAGACGGCCAACAGTGCTGCAGGTCTCTTTGAGGTATAGTGCAAGCGGTATATCCTGATCCTGTCGAAGAAAGGGTGGGGCATGGATATTGGTACCAAAAGAGGGGAAGAAGGGGTATGGGATGGGGGAGAAGAGTCCTTTTGCTGTCAGGGTACCTATATTCCTAAAGCTAGTCTTGGAGTTGGTTGCCGTCCATGAACTTCTACAGCAGGATTTGCACAATGTGACAGCAAAGTTGTTTAGTTATGTATATCTTGTATTCAGACAGTGTGTGTTCATGGGCTGATTGAAAAATCCAAGTTGGTCCGGACTGTATAACAATTTATTGAGGTATGTCTCTTACCAGTTGCTTGGAAGGAATAGCCCGGTACACTAAAGACTAGTAGGGATTTGCCTTCTTTGTAGTCATTGCTGTGCCAGCATTCCATTTCCTTCCATGGGCCACTGTATACATTTCATCCGACATAATCTAACTTACGTTATGATTTGATGCATAGCTGTTCTGTCTACAGAGATTAATTAGCAAGCAGGTTTGAAGTGTGCAAATGAAAATATGATAATTAGTCTTCTGACAATGTTAACATTTTAACACTTAAGGTTGCTTGATAGTTCTGCATCTGACGAAAAGCACGATAAATCCCTCCAAAGCAGATTTATGTCAGACAGACAGACAGACAGACAGACAGACTGATAGATGATAGATAGATAGATAGATAGATAGATAGATAGATAGATAGATAGATAGATAGATAGATAGATGATAGATAGATAGATGAGCACAACCTATCAGAGACTCCTCCAGGCCTTCCCTTTTGAAATGAAAAGGAACAGAAGCTGCCTTAAACTGAATCAGACCACTGGTCATCATGGTCAGTATTGTTTACTTAGACTGGCAGCAGTTCTTCATGGTCTCAGGCAGAAGTCTTTTACATCACCTACTACCCAAACCTGTTAGCTGGGGATGCCAGGGATTGTACCTGGGACCCTCTGCATTCCAAGCAGAGGTTCTTCCACAGAGCCATGGCCTCTCCCCGATATCATTTCATATATTCTTTGGTTCTTTATGTATTAACCCATTGGAATATTTTCCATGTTGAACAAAATGGCTGCCTCTCTGGAAGCCTAACAGAAAAAAACCCAGCGACTTCCGGTCTATGGAACAGCGATGGCGGACGCTCTCCTCACAACGGTGGAGGGCGAATCGCACACCAGTGGCCTGGAGGGGTGCCACCTCAAGTGACACCCCCGTGGAGCCTTTGTGATAGGCTCCAGGCCAGGGGGCTTTTGAGGGGTAGCCTCTTCGATGACGTAATGCCAGAGAACTGAGGCTCCCCTCCGCCCCGATGGTCCAGTCACTGAGTGGCCTTCGGGCACAAGCTGGACTGACCGGGACAAGTGCCGGAGATCGAGTAGAATGGCGTAAAACCAAGCATGGTCAGATAAACTGGCCGACAATTAACGTGAGTTCTAAATAAAACGGAGTAGTTTGAAAAGCATCCCCCCCCCATAATTGGAAATAGAGATTGCAAAGAGGGACGCCTCTTTTGCGAATGAGCAGTTAATGGACACGAAGGGGGAGAGAGGTGAAAGTAAACTGAAAGTGTTTTGAGAGACTTATCTGAATTGCGAAGTCATTTGGTGAGTTTTCCAAGTTATGTGGGAGCGGTGGAAAGTGTAAACAAAACGGGAAAAATGGCGGCCCAGCAGAGAAAGTTTAAAACGAAGCCGGGCAGTCAGAGTCTGAGACCGGAAGAGGGATCAGATGTCCTTAAACTCCTTGCGGATATGCTTTAGCCGGTGATGGAACAACTCGATG
>NW_015169183.1:544515-544669 GCF_001447785.1 Gekko japonicus | reverse complement strand
AACTCTACATTTGCCTGCAAGGCCCTTTTTACCTGCAGTTTTGAGGCCAGGCACCACATACATTTAAAAATTCTATTTTATTTGGCAGAGGGTTGTGGCAGTGGCGAGCCCATGCAGTAAACAGTATATTCCACCTTCACTGACCAGGGGGGCA
>NW_015169183.1:515011-544483 GCF_001447785.1 Gekko japonicus | reverse complement strand
AAATCGACCGGGGGGGTGGAGGGGGGTGGAGGAGATGGGGGAGGAACCGGTGGGATGGGGGGGAACTTACCTCCTCCTGCTGCTTCCTCCTCTGCCTCATGTGCGGAGGTCCTTCCCCCCCGCGAGTATCGCGGGTCCCGCCCCTTGTAATTGTATTGAGGGGGATGGAGGAGATGGGGGAGGAACTGGTGGGATGGGGGGGAACTTACCTCCTCCTGCTGCTTCCTCCTCTGCCTCATGTGCGGAGGTCCTTCCCCCCCGCGAGTATCGCGGGTCCCGCCCCTTGTAATTGTATAATTGTATTGTATTATGGTATAAGCCAATTTGTTCCTCATTGTGTTTGACCTCTGAAGAAGGCCTAAACAGGCCAAAATGCGTCAGGTCAAGTCCATTGGCCCTTGTTTATTTATTTTATTTATTTATACCTTCGGCTTATATACCGCCCTGACCCTGAAGGGACTCTGGGCGGTTTACATAGTGGTTCTAACCAACCAATTAACCTGACTAGGGCCACATTGTCTACAGGGTGGTGACTGCCTACCAGCACCCCGGGCTAGTTGTCATCCAGCTTCCTTCCGCGGCTTCAGATATTGGCGTCCTGGTGCCCTTTCTGGAGCCGATCTTCCCCAAGCAGCTTCTTCCGGCAGGTCTCGTCTTGGCGTATGATTTTGGTATTTTTATATGAGGTGTAATTGGGCGCTTAATTCTTTACTAATAAATACATGTATTTTAATATTATATACATTAAGTTTTAATTGTTGGCCCTCTATTCTGTTTGATTTACCTCTTTAGGTTCTTGATCATAGGTTTCAGGGTTGAGTTTGTTCCCCCTTTTTTTGTCCCTAGTGTTTTCCATTGGAAACATGAAAACAAATGAGGAACAGACTAGAATGAAGAAAATGAACTGGTGTCATTAGTTTAATAAACTATAAGAAAGAGTATTTAGAATTGAGAATCAACAAATCCAAATGAATGTTGAATCAAGAATCCAAAAATGATTGTTGAATAAATCCAAAATGTCGAAGAATCACCACATCCAAAATGATTGAAAAACATTTTGGCACCTTCCTATCACATTTTAGTTTCTTGTTCCATCTTTATTTTCTTTCAGCCTGTATCTTCAGTGCACAGATGGCTAACCATAATGTTAAAGTGCATTTATTTCATAATGATGGTATTATACTTCCTTACACAATCCAGGAAGCCTCCACATTTGTGCAGAAACCAGCAAAAAAAAAAATGCTTAATCAAATATCTTACTAAGCGACTTCATTCCCATCGCAGCCTGAATTCAACTTGTGAGGCTCTTTAGATGTCTGTGCGTTTTGCCTGGGCCTAATATGAGCCCACAGGTTTGTCTGGGGTCTGGTTTTAATGAACCTTGAAAAAGTTGCCTGAGGTTGGTAGGTCCCCTGACAAATATTAAACAGCTGGAATAAACAAGCAGTTCCATTGAATGCAGAACTCACTCCACATTTTGTTCTCAAAGAAAAAACAGCATACCGGTTATTCAGACTGATCAGCTCTAACTGGAAAACATAGTCACTACAAATGCTGCTGTCTCAGGCCAAACAAGTTGGGTAGACTGGGAAAAAAAATCTGCATTTAAAACCAACTGTGTTTTGCTTCTGCAAAGACACAGTGCAGAGATAAAATCTCGAGTTTAACTTAAATCTGTTCTTCACTGGTTAACTATATAAATTAGGACAGGAGGAGACTCAGTAAGATTTAAGCATTTCTATAAAATGTCTTAAGCTTGGTTCACACAATCCTGAGATCCAGGTTGGAAATTGTTTGTAGCCAGCATATCACTTCTGGGCTCTATCACAGATCTTGATCCTATTTAGGCAGTCTGCTGAAAATCTTCTAACATGGATCGGAACCGTTATCGGAAAGCTGCAAAAATGGTGCCCCTTCCTGAAAATAGACTCAAGCCTGATGCTGGTGTCTGAGAAGTCAAACACTTCTGCATAGTTTCTTGTGCCCCCTAATTATTTGCTGTTTACTTATATCAGCTCTTTGCCTCCCCCCTTTTTGGTTGCCTGCCACATTTCAGTCCCCTTCCTGAACACATGCCATTGATCAAGGGTCTTGTTAGCCGGCTGGACAACTAGTGTGGTGTGCGTACTTGTAAATTACCCCAGGAGTTAATTAAGCTCCAGTTTCCCCATCATTGCAACCTAGTCAGAACTTGGGCTCGGGTAGTTTGTGAATGTTTCATATGAGAGCCTCAAACAATTAACACTTGAAGTTATGCCTTTTTCCCTCTTCTTGTTGCGCAGCCATCATTTGGTTCTCTAGCGGATGCCCAGATGCAAATGTTAACAGTTACATTGGATTATGTTACTTGCATCACACCTAGGGGTGAGAGACCCTCATAAATCTTCACTCCTGAGTGCCTGAGAGTGATTAAAGGTTTTTGTCTTGAAGTGATTTTCAGTTCCTTCCTGAAATTCGTCTCTTTCCAGAATGAAGATAATGTACCAGCAGTCCCTAACAGGGCACCCTGGCTAAACATTTCAAAATGAAATGTTTAAAACCAGGAGAAATAATGTTACTGTACACAACTGAGTCGTTTTTTCAAGAACAGATGTTCCTCACTAAGAGTCAAACTTTTCTTAAATAAATTGGGTCACTGTAGCTAATCCGTGCCCTTGGGTTTGCATGAAAGTTATTTGCATAGATGATGATGAAGAAGAAGAGATTGGATTTATACCCCGCTCTTCACTTAGAGTCTCAGAGCGGCTTACAAACTCCTTTCCCTTCCCCTCCCCACAACAGACACCCTGTGAGGTAGGTGGGGCTGAGAGAGCTCTTGACAGAGACTGCTCTTTTTCAAGAACAGCTCTTATCAGAACTACGGCTTGCCCAAGGCCATCCAGCCAGGTGCAAGTGGAGGAGTGGAGAATCAAACCCAGTTCTCCTAGATTAGAGTCCACACACTTAACCACTACACCAAATTGACTCTCTTGAGTATAAGGAGGCACATGTCACAATCCTGCTCTCCCTTGGCACTCTTCTTCCGCCCGCCACCTTGGCACCTGTGTTAAATCAATGAGGAGATGGGATTGGTGAGGAGAAAACTTTATCCAGTGTTCAAACTGGACACAGACCACATCGCATGCCACCAAAAGAGAGGCTCCAATGATTAGAATGTTTCTAGCATAATACTGAGAGCTAAATAGTGGAAGAGGCAGTCTCTGGTGCACCTCGGCTATGTGTGTATGACTGCGACAGAGAGGAGGCTGGGCTCACCCTTACCCAGTGTCAGGTTACATAGCCAAACAATTGACTACACGCTTGTCATAAGGTTATACTTTATTGTAAGAGCTATAGAGACAGTAACATCGTCACAGTTAGGAATGGGTACATTCCTACAAGCATAATGGAATATAGGGTATTCGTATGCACCCCCACCCCACCCCTAGGCCAATTGGCCTGACTCCCACATGGGGGAGAATGGGGCCCCAGGCCATTAAAGCCAAAGCTGGGAATCGAAACTAATCCCACGGGTAATTGATGGGAAAACACTACACAGACAGCCTACAAGGTCAGAGATAGTAAGGAACTAAGGAATGCAGCAGCAGTTGGTAAACAGGTCAAGCAGATGCACTCCTGCCCATAAACATCATGGCAGCATAGCTGACACCCAGTTTCTTGCTCTCCCCCATCCACATCTTCTCAACTAAGGGCAGAGAGCTTCTGGTGGGACTGCCAGTGTCACCGTGTGACTTAGTGGTCACATGGGCTGGAGTCGTTTATCTAAAAGCATCCCTCCTCTAAAAGAGCTTTGTCCCACTAATATAGCAGGAAACACCGCTATAGAGGAAGTATTTTGCAGCAGAGGAGACTATAGCAAACAAAGATAAAACTTTGTTGTTGTATTGTATTGTTTTACTGTTTTAGGCTGTTTTATCTGTTTTAACTCTGGCACTTGTGCCTCGTTGTTAGCCGCCCTGAGCCTTCGGGGAGGGCGGGATATAAATCCAAAAATAAATAAATAAATAAATAAAAATAGCTGGAGTCAATTTGTTCCTTATGTTAGCCATTCAGTCGTGTTCGACTCTTGGCGATTCTGTGGGCCAGCTCTCTCCACATTTTCCGATCTTGTGCTGTTTCTTTTGAGTCGTTCCATGCTCAGGCTGGTGTCGACTTTTATGATGTCTAGCCACCGTGTTCTTTGGCGGCCCGGTTTCCTTTTTGCCGCTAACCAATCCAAGCATAATTGCTTTTCTAGGGAATTCTTCCGCATGACATGGTCAAAATAAGTCAGTTGCAGTACTGTGATTTTTCCTTTCAAGGGGATGTCTGGCTTTATATGCTTCTTAATTTATTTAATTTACGCTCTGCTAAACCAGCCCCATACTCCTTGTGTTGAGGGATGGGTGATTGCCTGCCCCACCTCTGCATGAGTTTGTTGGGTCTCATTTCTCCAGAGTTCCAGAACTGGACAAAGGCTAGGCTGACAATGGAGCATGTGCACCTCTATTTCTCGAACTGTGGACTAGGGAATGATCCCTGCTTCACTAATAATATTCCTAGCTATCAATCAGAGCCCCCCCCCCCCTACTCCTCAGTTTGGTGTCTGGACAATTTGCTGTTGGAACCTTTGAGGTGAGAGTTGGGCTCTTCCATCAGAGGAGGAATGACAGTTTGAGGATGCTTTGCTGTCTACTGGAATTTCCCCAAGTCATGCACCACCCTAAAAATGCCTCTTTGCCCCTTTTGTGCAGCTGAGAGGTGTCTAATTACCCATTCTGACAAAGAAACTTGTATTATTTTGGTATCGAAGCAGCCCCCATTCATAGAAGCATGTATATCTGCCCTGAAGAGCATGAGCTTGTTCACATCGCAAAGGTGATTTTGTGATAGAGGTATGAGTTATAGATTGAGCCAGTCTGGTGCAGTGGTTAGGAGCGTGGACTCTAATCTGGGACAACCAGGTTTGATTCCCCACTCCACCACATGTAGCTGCTGGACTGACCTTGGGTCTGTCACAAGTTCTTTCAGAGCTGTTCTCTCAAGGGCAGTTCTTGACAAAGCTCTCTGAGCCCCACCTACAGGGTGTCTGTTGAGGGGAGGGGAAGGGAAAGGGATTGTAAGCCACTCTGAGACTCCTTTGGGTAGTTAAGGGCAGGGTATAAATCCAATCTCCTCCTTTTTGTTGTCATCTTCTTCTTCTTCGTTGTCATCGTACAGATTTTAGATTACAGCTTGCTTTTGCTTGTTTTCAGGGAGAGGAAACAATCAGCACATGAGGGGAGCAATGAGTGTGAGTTAAAACTGAAAATAAATGAATAGGCTTTTTGAGTCCACAAGGACTAGAAACTTCTAAAACAGAAGGCTTGAGTTTCTCAGTATACTCATGATTCCCAGCACATAATTCTAAGAACTCCTTTATTTTGCATAAAGGTGCTTTAGTAGCTAGATGAAGCTAGTAATTAGACCAGCACCTCAGGCAGAGGCCTGGAATTGGATATTGCTGGCAACATAAATTCCTGGGGAGAGACCGTTGCCATCAAGGGCAGAGCTATTACCACTTGCTCTACCCCCTTGCCACTTGTGGATTAGCCCCTTGATGGGAGATAAATTTGTTGATCAGTTACCTGGGTTAAAACATTTGAACGGGATCACTTTCTCTTGTTTATGACAGTGTAAGCCGCTTTGAGCCTGCACTCAGGGCAGGAAAGCAAGTTAAAAACACCCAGATGAATGTATAAATACATTCAGGATTGCCATACACTTTATGCCTTTAAAGGTAACCTGGAAGCTGCAGAATGTGCAAGTGTGATGGATTGACTTTTAGCTGATGTTGTCCACCATATTCTTAGAACACTAATTTTGAAATAAATACACTGGCTGCCTGTTAAGTAGGGTTGTCAGGTCCCTGTCACGGCAGGACCAGGGGGCCCCTACCTTTTGCCAATGGGGGGACGAGGCTTCCCACGTGATGATGTCACCTGGAAGTGACCTCATCGCACTAGGCATGTCTGCAAGGGGACACTCTAGCATTCGGCCAGAAACTCTATGGTACCATAGAGTTGTTGGGCAGAGTGCTAGAGCGTCCCCTTGTTGACGTGCCTAGTGTAATGATGTCACCTCCGGGTGATATCATTGCACTGGGCATGTTGGCACAATCCCGGCACTTTGGGGGAAGGGTTCCCCTGCCGGCCGGATCTGGGCCGGTGGATCGGGGACCCTAAAAGTGGGTAAACCACTGCCCCCCCCGGGGGGAATGGCAAGCATACTATTAGGTTCTGGGCTCAATTAAAGATGCTGGTTCTTACTTTTAAAGCCCTCACAACCTAGAATCCATACGCCTGAAGGAATACTTTTCCCCAATGTGAATCCACATGGCAAGGTTGGGATGTGGTTGTTATTTATTATCCAGCTGTACTGCCACTAAAATGTCAAGACAGGAGAGGGTTATTAGGTATTTTATATATTAAACTTCTTTGTTATTTAACCTGACTCTATGCTACCACCATGTTCCCTTAAATTAGTTTCAAAATTTTGAAATTTTAGTTCACTGAAGTCCTCCTTTCTTGGTCAGTTGCTCTACCAAAGAAAGAAAATGGTTTGCCAGCAGTATCTTTTACCCAACAAACTCACTAAGCTTTATAACATTGAAAGTAATTGCTGGTTCTCTGGAGAGGAGAATGTCCCTTTTTCCACATATGTTGACAATGCAATCAAGCCATGTTAATTATTGGGAAATAGTAAATGAAGAACATTCAAGTTCAAATCCCCTGTAATCAGACTGTTGGTATTGAATAATGTAGTTACAGTATCAAAACCAATGCAAGGATTTGTACTGAAAGCCATTACAACAGGGCATTTAGTACTTGCTCAGTACAGGGGGAAAGCTTTAACACACACACACACACACCCTTCATGAATGGATATAGGTATCACACAAAGTTTGGTTTGTTTGATTAGGTGAACCCATCTGGTGCAATCAAAGAATCTCCATAGGCTGCAACCTGGTGCAATCAAAGAATCTCCATAGGCTAAATTCATCATCGATGTGTCGTCCAGTCTCAGAATCGAAGCAGGATCAGCCCAGATTACCACTTGGATGGGAGACCACTGAGGTAACACATAGTTGCTCTGCAGAGACAGGCAATGGCAAACCACTTCTTTCCTTAAAAATGCTACAGGATCGCCATAAGTTGGCTGTGACTTGATGGCTCTTTCCGCCATTTCTCTGGCACCCACCTCATTGGTTCTAAAGACCAATGACAATGGATAGATTGTCCACTAATTGACCAGTCAAGAGCTCGAAACATTTGGATTCCTTTGTCCCATATAAATATGAGTTGGCCTTACTGGGAACCTCAGAGAGAAAACTATCCCTTCGGTTACAGTAACTAAAGCGAGTCACTGACTGGGCAAGAAACCTTCAATGCTACAACTTTGTAGACATGTAAATCTTCCCTAGAAGTAGAATTACCTCTGATTTACCTCAGAACTTTGCTAATTCTTGTTTTAAAATATTGCCCTTTTTCAAACAGAACCATTATTGATGCATTTGCTACACATTTTAAAAAAGGCACAGGATTTTAAGTCATTTGTCCATACCATACACAAAAAAACACCGTGTTGAAATAATAAACACAATATTCACATGTACTTATAGCTAAATATATTTTGCTTTTTATACACAACATCAACTCTAGTGTATTGTAAACACTTTCAAACTACAACATCACATTTCAAACACTTTCAACTGTCCAACTGTCTTCTTCCTGATGGAGGATAAACACCAATGTACAGTTATTTGTACCAAACAATGCAGGTAGCTGAATCACCTCATGGGAAAATACATCTACTAGGCTTGCTTGCTAAGCTGAATCATCACAGTGAGAAATACAAGCTGCCTGCTAGCTTTACCTGATGGATCATCACTTGGGAAATGTACAATAGGTTGCTGCATTGTTCCCTGTGTGCTTGTTGTCATACCATACACAAGCCTTAGGCCGTCTCATTTGCTGTTTTTCACTGTGCTCTGTTAAACACATGCGGACCTATTCAACTAGATGGTTACAGGTAGAAGAAGAAGAGCAGTATTCTATACACCGCTTTTCTCTACCCTAAGGAGTCTCAAAGCAGCTTACAATCGCCTTTCCCATCCTTTCCCCACAACAGGCACCTCATGAGGTAGGTGGGGCTGAGAGAGTTCTGAGAGAACTGTGACTGGCCCAAGGCTTCATGCAGAGGAATGGGAAATCAAACCCACATCTCCAGATTAGAGTCTGCTGCTTTTAATCACTACACCGTGCTGGTCCAGTGTTTTGGAACAGCCTGTCAGAGGAGACCCAGACCGATTTCACGCAAGAGCTGCGCCATGGTCCTATTGGCTAATTTCCCACTCGAAGCCATGCAGCTGCATTTTGACCCACGGCTTCGCCCGATTTCCTCCGCGGTTTCGTGATCCTCAAAAAACAGGATCCTCCTGTATGAAATATAAACTAGCAATTCAAATTCAGTCGATGAAATACATTTGTCAGGTGTGAAAAAAATAATATGCAAGTAGAGAGAAGCCTCATGCCTCACATTTTGCTTTTGAGAATTCTGTATATCTCACCAAAGAGTGAGCTACAGGCAAAAAACCCCCAACAACCTCCATCTATGGGATGCATTCTTCATCTAGTATCACTGCATTGCTCTCCCGCATTATAATTTGTCCAGGAAATGAAATGGTGCTTTCTGTAGGAAATGGCCACTGTTTCTCCTTCTCTTTCTGTTCTTTATGTTCCAGCCAGGACTACAAATAGAATGGCCAAGGAAAGGCCTATGATGGATCTGCTCGGAAAACTGCAAGCTGACACGTTGTGAGGCCATTTTCTCCCAATAGCTAGCACCCCAAATATTCTTGACATTGATTGAACATTGTAGCCGAGTTCTTGGAGTGGAGCTGCTGGGTTGATAATGATGTCGACTTGGAGCGGAGTCACGAAGAGATGGATTTGGACTCACTTGCCCTCTGAATTATGGTTGTCATTATTTTTTGCAGGGTTCTCCAAATCTTCAAAAAGCATTATGCATTTCACTGGTTCAGTAAATACTTATCCCTTTGTGGCAAGAGCAGTTATGTCAATATCAATTGGGGGGGGGGGTAAATCTCCGGAAGGATGATTTTACCGATACAAAGAATCAGAATCTAAATAGCAACTAGGGCAAATTCAGATTATGGTGGCCTGAAGTCTTCCTTAGCCTGAGAAAACTTCAGCACATGGCTACATTTTAGTCAATTTCCCCCTGAACGTTTTCTCCTCAGAAGATGTTCCCATAGGAGCATCTCTCTCTCCAAACAACTTTTCAAACTCTCCTGGATGTAAAAACAGAATGGCGCATTGGCGCGAGACTTGTTTAATGGAGAGGGAAGCTGCTAGTGGATTATGCATATTTACTAACATTTCTTCTGTACAACAAATTCTCCAGTGCTTTTTAAAATTATCTTTTCCCCTCACTCCATAACATCTAGTAGAACTAATCTTGCCTTATGATGTCACAACATTCTGTATTTCTCCACCTGTTTCTACATCACTAACAGCTGATTCATTGAGTATTGTGATATTGCCACATGAGGTGACTTGTACTATTTTTTACTGAACTGTAAAAAAAAAGGGCTTGTTTCTTTTCCGCACACTGAGGATATATACTTCTTACTTTGGCTCAGCACTGTCTGAAGCCTATGCCTCAGTACATTTGTTTATATGTCTGGTGTCACAAGACTGTTGTTTTGAAGTTCTGGAAGTTGCAGAGAATTGTTAAACTACTACAGTTTGGTGTAGTGGTTGAGTGTGCAGACTCTAATCTGGGAGAACCGGGTTTGATTCCCCACTCCTCCACTTGCACCTTGGGCAAGCCATAATTCTGGCACAGCTGTTCTTGAAAAAGAGCAGTTTCTGTCAAGAGCGCTCTCAGCCCCACCTACCTCACAGGGTGTCTGTTGTGGGGAGGGGAAGGGAAAGGAGTTTGTAAGCCGCTCTGAGACACCTTTGGGTAGTGAAGGGCGGGGTATAAATCCAATCTCCTCTTCTTCTTCTTCTTCTTCAGTAGTAGGTTTGTGTTGTTGCTACACATTTATTGTAATATCTAAGGTGACCCTAGGTCTATCACAGATTTTCCCCCTGAGACTCTATCCCCATTTACCTATTTACAGTTTTCCTAGTAGCGTTGACTTTAGTTTCTGTTTTTACAAAGCCAACAATTACAGTCCATTTAATTCTTCTTTGGGGGTGTATCTGTAGTGTCACCCCTGAAGTCTGGCTTTGCAATAAAGTATCGCTCATCTTTTGAGTCGGGAGGGACAAATGGAGTGCAGAGTGGGCACCTGCCAAGCCAAGGACTAGAGATGAATAGCGCCCATATTGATTTTGGTATAATGGAGTGTATAAGAAAAATGTACCGGTTTTGTCTCAGGTATTTTCCTGGGGTATTAAATTGGTGGATTAGTTGCAAACAGCAGTCCTGATAAAGTCTCCTGTCCATCTTGATGGTTGGGCCTTTCTATTAAAATGACACATAAATAACCTATTATGTCCCCCACCCATGGAAATTCAAATGCACCTGTCAACTTGATAAAGTGCTTGCCTGGAGGGAAGCATTGTTTACATTTTCACTCCATTCTTCAGGGGAAAAAAAAGGGGGGGAGATTCTAATTATTTTTCCTACTGTAAATTAATGCTGACTATGATGCTTAGCATCTCTCTTTATTGTTATATCTTTGGGAAAGTTAAATAATAGAACTGATCCATCATGTATTATGCAACATGCATTTTATGACAGGCTTCCTCCTGATCTTATTTTGCCACTCTTCATAAATAATCACTTTCCCCCCCCTTCTTCTCCGGCAGCTGGAGGAGACTTTGTTGGCTGGTGGCTCAGAAGCGGGAGGCCGTTTTGTTTGTTGTGACAAATGGAAATGAGACATTTGCCAAACGGTGATATTTTGCTATCTTGCATGCAACCATAACCACTAGGTGTAATCCACTGATAAAGAAAGTTGCTCCAGTAGACAGTTGATTAGAACAAAACTATTTCCCCTCCCCCCCAACCAGTCCAAGCATCCTGAGTGGTGCTGGAAAGTGCCACCAAGTGACAGCTGACTTATGGTGGCTCCGTAGGGTTTTCCAGGCATGAGATATTCAGAGGTGGTTTGCCACTGCCTGCCTCTGCATCACGACTCACGTATTCCTTGGTGGTCTCCCATCCAAATTCTGACCAGGGCCAACCCTGCTCAGCTTCCGAGAGCTGACAAGATTGGCCTAGCCTGGGCTATACTAAGTGCATTGGGGGCAGTCATTTCTAGGACCTGGACCAAAAAGATCACAACTTCAAAGCAGTTCACAAATGAAAATGAAAACAAATCCAGGCACAAAATGCACATCTGTAGTTCTGAGCTTGTGTTTTTGATGAGCATACATAGGCCTTTTGTTATGGCAGTCAAAAACTTCCCACAAGGACATTAATGTTCCATAATAACTAGGGGTGTTTCCTACACCGTGTCCAGGATTCTGGTCTCTGCAGGAGGACAGACGAGCCGTGGATTTACCCCGGCCCTCACTGTCAGGGAAGCAAGGTAGCCATGCCAAGGAGAAGACAACATGAGCTGTTCATGGCCCTGTTGCTAGTATTGCTGTCCAGAGTTGCCAACTCCAGGTTGGGAAATACCTGGAGATTTGGGGTGTGGAGCCTGGGGAGGGGAGGGACCTCAGCAAGATATAATGCCACAGAGTCCACCCTCCAAAGCAGCCATTTTCTCCAGGGGAACTGATATCTGTAGTCTGGAGACCAGCAGGAGATCTCCAGCTGCCACTTGGAGATCGGCAACCATATCACTGCTGCAATTCAGTCCTTTTAATCTCCTCTGTAATCGTTCCAATTTTATTATATGTGCTGCCAAAGCGAGCACCAATTCAGTCCTTTTAAGTTCCTACTGCCACCACCACCACCACTCCTATGGCCACTTTAAGGCCCGGCCACTTCTAGAAATGGTCAACTTTGGCTGAGCATGGGAAGGGAGGGAGGGGTCTTGGGAAAACATTGCATCAGTAGTCTGTGCCTGTTGTGAGCCCTGACAAGACTTATTCTCCTGGGGAGGTGAGAAGGTCCATGCAGCTTGCTGCACTGGCCTCATGAGGGGCTGGACTATGGCTTGAGGCAAAGGCCAATCCAAGTGCTCCCCAGGCTACAAGAGGGAGGAACAAGGTGTGGTGCACCCCCTCCCTTCTCCACTTCAGGGGCATATCAAGCCTGTTGAATAGTGGGTCCCGTGGGTGAATAGACTCTCAGTCTATTCTTCATTCAGCTCTACTTCATTCAGTGATTTCAGCAACAACAAGGCTGTGGACCAGAACCTCAGCTCGGTTATATTGCATGCAATGGCCACACCCCACTCCCAACGATAGGCTATTTACAAAACTTTACATCTTAATTGGTTACTGCCAGAATCCTGTTGGTCTTTTGTTATTCGGCTCTAAGCTCACCCTGTCTCTGGCAGCACAGTCCTGCAATGTTTCAGTCCCAATACAGAACAAAGCCCCTAAGGGGGTGAGAAGGGAGGCCACAGAAGACAACCGACTCCGGGGCAGGGGGCAGGACCCCTAGACCACCACAGACTGGATACAGATCTCCCCACCCTTAATTTTAGGAGCCACCACCATACACTCTTTTCCTTCCAGTGGGAAGCATAGACAGAGATGTCTGCATTCCTCTCCATGTGCAAGACTCACCTACTGGCTTAATTGGTGTCCATCCCAGTATTATAAACATCCAACTGTGCATCCCATTCTTCTGCAGAGAGCAGTTGCTTGGAACTCCTGCCAACACCTCTGCCCTTGTTGGCACAGTGCTTTGTCTGTTGCCACCACCAAACCACCAGAGCCGCCATGATTTCTGGTCATGCCTTTTCTTACATTCTGCATCGATCTCCTCTGTGTATCTATTTATGACATAACCAGCTGGATATTCAAGGAACATCCAACCAGGAGAACTCCATTGTACTGTTTCCTAGCTTTCAGAGCATCTGTCTGCAAAAAAAATCCTGTATATCTGCATCTAACACAGAGTTTCTCTTAAAATTTATGTCTGCTGTACTTAGACTGCATCCAGATCTGTAGTTAGACTGCCCCCAGATCATAGTGCATTGCTGCCTTTTTGTCATTCTGCAAAAAGAATTCTGCAAAAAAATAATAATCCTGTATATCTGCATCTAACACAGAGATCCATATAGATCCACACTTAGATCCTGCTTGTCTCCGCATTGGTGCCAGCACCAAAGCCACTATCAAATGGATCATGTTGCTATTTTTCAGGGAGTTGTTTTAGCTGGCTATAGGGCGCAAGCCTGTTCCTGCTGTCTTCTTGGGTTCGATTCAAGGTCCATGAAGTCCGCCATGGCCTGGCCCCAGTCTACTTGAGGGTCCATCTCTCCCTCTGTACGCCTGAATGCCACATCCAGTCTGCACAAAAATTGCTTCTGACAGTCCCATCAAGGTCTTTACCCATGAAGCCTGGCCCCAGTCACTTGAGGGTCCATCTCTCCCTCTGTACACCTGAATGCCACATCCAGGCTGCACAAAAATTGCTTCTGACAGTCCCATCTTTTTGTTAGATCCAGGTTTCCTCAATGATACCTTCCTCCTTCACCATTATGGCCGCAATACATGGAATGGCCTTTCTGAAGAGGTCCATGGAGAATCCTGTCTCGTTGCTTCCACAAAGCCTATAAGATCAATGTGTTTTAGAGGACATTGGGAGAGAAATAGTGAGGGTAGTCATTGACTATCACTACTTAATATTTGTAAAATGTAGTCTCTGGGGATGGTGCTGCTTATTTGATTTTTTAAAGTTGGTTTTATTGGTGGTATTGCATTTGCATATCAGAAATTTTTCTAAGCCACTTTGAGCGATGGAGAAGCAGGGTCAGTTTTAAAAGATGTAAATAAATAACTCTAAAGTAACAAGAAAAGGAAATATATTCTTTCCGTGATGTGGTGAATTTATTTTAAATGTATGTGTGTGTGCATTAAGTAAATACTGATGTAAGACGTTGAAGGCTACTAGCCAGTGTCTTCTATAGAAGCTAAGAAAGATACTCACATTATAAGGAAATCATCAAGGTTAGCATGACCCACTTTTCCCTTTGATTTGACAGGAGAGCTGCATGTGTCTTTTGATGCGTGTTTTGGTTCGTATCCTTATCCTAGGCTTAAATTTATTGCACACAACTAGTTGCATGTGATTAGAACTGGATTGGGGACAGTTTTTGCAATGTCTTTCTGTTTGTTTCGTTTGTGCAGGGTGGTGCTGAAATAGCTTAATTTTATTGTTGTAATCCTTATTTTTGGTTAAGTATCAGGAGATGTGCTCTGTCCTGAGAGCCATCCTGGTGTAGTGGTTAAGAACGGTGGACTCTCATCCGGAAGACCAGGTTTGATTCCTCAGTCCTCCTCCACATGAAGCCTGCTGGGTGACCTTGGGTGACCTTGGGACAGTCAACTTTCTTCTGGTCTCTCAGAACTATTGCGAGGAGATGAAAGGAATGCAATTGTAAGCCACTTTGAGACTCCTTAAGGTCGAGAAAAGCAGGGTATAAAACCTCCTTCTTTCCTGCTATAAACTTTGGTTATCCAAACTGGCAGCAGCTTAAATGCATACTTTAAATGCAGTTGGACTGATTCCATTCTGCTCCAGAATTAGCCCTGCTTTTATTTGAGGGCAAAAGGGCTTGCTATGTCCTCTAGAAAGCACTGCTGGCTGGAAAGTTTATCTGATCACTTAGGAACTTTCTCATTCTAACTATGTAGATGTTAAGGACTCTGCTGTTTGAATGTCAAACTTTATGACAAGAGGCTGGAGCTAAAACCTAGCGAGCTACTACGGGCTGTGTATACTCAGACCTCAGAGACCTCGTCAGATAGAGAAATCACTCTCTGGGATTGGCTGGCAGTTAAAAAACAACAATTTCTGACTGGATTTACATGCACATGGCCTTCTTTCCTTGTCTACTCAACAAAGCAGTGCCTTCTGTGCTTGAGATTCCAGCTTGAATCCAGGGCCCTTAGGCTGGATAATTATTCACCAGGTCTGAGTCTGGATGCAATTGCCAACAATGCTATTCTGCCCTAACCCTGACCATAGGATTTATATTGGTAGGAGTTATGAAGAAGAAGAAGAGATTGAATTTATACCCCGCCCTTCACTACGGAAAGGTGTCTCAGAGCGGCTTACAAACTCCTTCCCCTTCACCTCCCCACAACAGACACCCTGTGAGGTAGGTGGGGCTGAGAGAACTCTGACAGAAACTGTTCTTTTTCAAGGACAGCTCTTATCAGAACTACGGCTTGCCCAAGGTCATCCAGCCAGGTGCAAGTGGAGGAGTGGGGAATCAAACCCGGTTCTCCCAGATTGGAGTCTGCGCACTTAACCACTACACCAAATTATGAGTGAGCGTGGGGCTCTTATGCCCCTCTCCTCATGCAAAATGTTGCTTGTGATGTGGTGTCTGCATATATGTATGATGCATCTACCAGAAGAAGGCATGTTGGTAGAGCTGATGTACATCCATGTCCTCATATGTAAATTGCACATAAATCCACTTTACATGGGGGGGGGGCATGTAGCAGCAGGAGGCACCGGTTAGCTAGCTGTCATTTTATGTTGCTTCTGTCCTTCCCCGTTCCCGCTTGCTCGCAGCTCAGCAGCTTGCCGTAAACATTGCCTCGGAGACCGTGGGAGCTGGCTTGGCTAGGCGGCGTTATCAGTCTGGCCTTGTGAGGAAGGGAGGGCTTGCGGTCCACCACTGGTGTGAATCTTCCTGCTCTCAGGGGCCCTGCGAGTCTCCCGCTCATTATGTAACTTCCCGCCGGGAGAATTCCCACGTGCGCGCTCCACGTTCATTTGCTTAGCTATTCGCCTTGTCCGGCTATATGTATGAATGCTCCCGCCCTATAGTTATTCCTAACAATAATCCTGTGGATATGGTACTGGTTTTGTACTCTAATAAAGCATAACGCTTCTTAGGAAACGTGTGTGAAGAGTTACTTGCTGTGGAACCTGACAGCACCCTTCTGGTCAAGCATTACCCAAAGTACAGCCAAAATCCTGGGGACTTCTGTGAAGGAGCCCTAAAGTTCAACAGAACAGGTGTTCTTCTGTTTTCCTCTACATGAGTTGCACAATTTTCAGCTTCTGGAATCCATATCATTGCTTAAAAGGTGTGTGTATGGGGGGGGGGAGGATCCATGTGTGTTATTTCTCAAATAATTCTATCAAATATGTTAACCGAGAAACTGCAAGCTTCTTTACAAGGTTCTTTCCCTTGTCCAAGCCAAAAGTTGATAGGAGCATGCAACCGATATGAAAGTTACTAAAGGCAAACAGTGTCCCCCACTGCCAATCTAGAACTTTCAGTGCATCTTTTTTTCAGAAATATACTTACAGGTGATTTTAATGAGAGCATAGCTGTGCACATTTCCCACATTCCATGAGATCAGGCCTTAACCAGTGAGGTTGAACTTCTGTTCCTTGGAAGTATAGCTGAAACTTTTAAGTAGCAAATAAATGAATGTTATCAAATAAACACACATTTTTATTTGCCTCTAGCTAACCTTGGAAGCTTATAACCATTTATTTATGCAAAAAAGTGCCATTCCTCAAATATTTGTATGTCGTTTGCATGAATGCTCGCCTGTAGAGAATAGAAGGGATAACTTAACTCTTGCTTGGAACTGATAAGTTGGGCGCATTGTTTATCATAGTCAAACAGACCCAAGGTAATTACTGCCAAGAAGCACATGTGTACATGACCTTATTGTGTCCCACTTTTGAGCTTGAGAAATATAGGCGGAGGGAGCTGTGATACTTAATACTGAATGCCAAAAATGCAACTTTCATGTCATGAATTCTAGATTCGTGTAATTGAAATCAGTGAGATGATGTCATTTGTTATGTTGCTGGTTAATTACTATCAGCACATGATGTCAAGAAAACCAGTGGAAGGATACATTGCGGTACACAGCTTGAGAGCCTACACAGTTGACATTCCCACGGTCATATTCGTAAACACTGAAATTGCACTGGCTGTGTAGATAAAGTTACCTAAAACAAAATATCCTCAGATCCATTTTCTTCTTATTCTGTACCGTCTTGGAGTCTTATCCTAGGTTTTCAAGTGTTTCCTTAAGACGCTGTATCTCCCTTTGGAATTCCACCTCCCTCCTTTGAAGTTTTCCCCAAGGACTTATGACCAGGGTCAGGCTTGGATTCTTTTAGGGAAGAATGTGGGTGGCTGTTGACCATGGGTGTTCTGGCCTTCCTGAATTATGTCGCAGATCATAGCCAAGCCAGCCTGCCAGACTGTCAGAGACACCAGTTCAAGGCTTTCTATTTGCTCCGTTCCTAGGCTTCCTCTTCCCTGTGTCCGTCAATGCAACACCCTTGAGCCCATCAAGAGATCTGTGGGAGCAGCCACCATATTTCACTCCATACCTAGGCAAAACATGAAGCATCAATGAGGTGGATAATCCTTCTCAGTGGAAGAAACAAGGGCAGAATTATCATTGAGAACCACTGCTCCAGGGGAGAATTTCCATCAGATATACTTGCATACCATGCATAATTTCTTTTACAAAGGGGAATAAAAGCCCTTTTTTTGAGGCACCTTTTATAGGTGCAAAGTTCCCAGTCCAGCAAAAATAGAGTGTAGAATTTCCCACCAGTCCAGTTTTTGCAAGCACAGTGGCATGTGAATGGCAGAAGAAGCAGAGCCTTGTGGGAAATGCTCCTTTCAGCATAAATCCTGTGGGACATACGTCCTTCAAGAGTTACAGCAAAGCATGGAACCAATCTGTGGAAAAATTCTCCCTGTAGCACTGGAGCATATAATCAGTGGAAATCTGTTCACGTCTCTATATCGCTTTTAGTATCCTTGGAATATATTTTCCCAACATTTTATGTATTCTATAAAAGGGCCTTGTTTTACATAATGGAAGAAACCAATGATTAAAAAAAGATTGTTGACAAGGAGGGGGGAAAGATTTCTCAAGCGTATGGGCAGGTTTAAATTTATGAGTTTTCCTGCTTCCCACACAAATTGCCAAAAAGATGAGAGCGCTGTCGAATGGAAGAACAGACAAAACATATGCCCTGGGAAACCCCATTCAAGTGTTATCTCAGTGTTCGATCCATGTAATATTTTGTAATTATAACAGCTTAAATGAATCAACTGTAAAAGCATTTTGCATCAGGCTTAATTTCAAACCAAACTGTTTCAGAGCAATTAAAAGCATCGTGCTTCCGTTTTAATTAAGCAAGGCTGTGAAATATTCAACATTTTGAACTTGTTCCGGCCTGCCTCTTATCAATGAATTATTGCCCTTAATTTGTTTTTCTGCCGAAATATGGCTTTTACTTAAGGATAACTGGATGCTGCTCTGGCATTTTTGGTCTGCTGTCAGCTCTTGCGAATCTGGATCATCACCGTCTTCGGTGCTTCTGACATGGCCAACATGCACTGGCTCCTGACAAGTCTGTCTCAGCAGATTTACAAAGCTACATTTGGCCTATGAAGGGATGAGTGGACATTTTTTATTAACTTAAAAGATTTCAGATGACAGTAGGCTCTCTCTCTCCTCTCTCCCCACCCTCTCTCTCACACACACAGAGTCGGGGCACATTAGACAGAAACCATTCTATTCCTTAACAGAAATACATTCTGAATTCCTCAATACTGAATGGACATCTCAGTTTAAATTTGGAATGAGGCATTTGTCCATTTTCATGCAAGTTCATAATGCAAATATTGTTTTAAAAGACAGCTCTCCCCTTTCCAAAGAATCACCTATCTTTACTAGTGCAGCATAGTGGCTTACAGAACAGTAACCACTGAATTCAAGTAGGTAAGTCAGTTAAAATTTCACCTCCGCCATGGATTCCCTCGTAGGTCTTTGAGATATCAAACTCATTCATCTTCTGCTCCTCATCTGCAATATGGGTGGAGTAAAACCAACTTACCTCACAGGGCTGGAATAAGGATTAAACCAACATAATATATGTGAAATACTTTGAACATTCTAAAGGGTATTACTATTATATAACATTTCATAGGTAAGATGCATAGTGCAGTAGCTATTTTATGAAACATTATATGCTTGAGGAAACATCTGTGTAAAAAGCAAAGAAAACTAACATTCAGTTCTAAATTTTCAACTCTGTTTCTGAAAACTCAAATGTTCTCACAAATGTGTGTGTGTGTAAAGTGCCCTCAAGTCACAGCTGACTTATGGTGGCCCCCGCAGGGTTTTCAAGGCAAGTGATTAAGCAGAGGTGGTTTGCCAATGCCTGCCTCTGCAAAGTTTTCCTTGGTGGTCACCCATCCAAGTACCAACTGGGGTGCGCAATTTTTTTTTGGTATTTTTCAGGTTTAAGCATATTGAACCCCAAAACATTGGTATTTCCCAATATTCTGGGATCCCAATGCCAGTATGGTATTCAGATTTGAGAAATATTTGGGATTGCCAAATATTTTCAGCTCCATTATACCTTATAGGGACTATTATAGTCAATGGTCCCCATAGGCTATAATAGAGAATTGAGCTGGGGGTATCTGGGGCTCGGTGGGCTGTTTTTTGAGATAGAGGCACCAAATTTCCAGCATAGCTGCTGGTGCCTCTCCTCAAACCCTGCCCAGAGTTTGAAAAAGATTGGACCGGGGATCCATGGTCCCTTTAAATGACTTTGGCAAGTCATGCTGCAAGTGAATGCTGAAGCAGCGAGTTCACCCAGAAGGTGTTTAAAGGGAAGGGAAATCCTTTTAAACACTTTCTCTAAGTGGTGAGGGACTTTAAATTTCTTTTTCAAGCCCCCCCCCCATCCCGAATATGTTCAAGATTTTTCAGCTCGGCCATATTGGATAGCTGGATAAATACCTCAGCTGATATTCAGCTGAAAAATACCCAAAAAATACCAATAAGGTATTTTCTGGGTATTTTTCGGCTCAGTTTATACCAAGCACATACCCCTAGTACCAACCCTGCTTAGCTTCCGAGATCTGAGGAGATTGGGCTTTACTATTCTATTCCACATCCCATTCTCACAAATAACTTTATGTTTACGGAATCTTTAAAAAATATCAATCTCACAGTAAAATTCAGTGTTTCTAAAACTGCCTTCAGGCTATCAGCAGGCCATAAAAATGACACTTAAAAAAGGTGGAATGCTTCAGTTAAAAACCTGGGTAAAAAGAAGTGTTTGAGCCTGGTGCCTAAAAGACAAAGTAGGTGCCAGGTAAGCCTCAAAGGGAAAGTGCATTCCAAAAGGAAGGCACCACCACTGAAAATACGTGGATTTATGTTTGTTGCTAAATTGAATTTAATTATTGAGCTATCATTGAATATTGACTAAAGTCTTGCTAGAAATGAATCAACACAGGGTCTGTTTCTCACTAGGTGGTAGTCTATGATTATATCTGGAAAGATGTTGCTAAGAAGCCTGATGTCTCGAACAGTGACCATCATCAAGGTGAACAACTGAAATCTGCTAAAAACTCTGCCGGCATCACTGTTCATGTGGCTATATACACTGTTCATCTTGGAGGCTTCCGAGAACTCTACAGGCACTTCCTTCGACTGCCCAGTGGTGCTATTATTGAGGTACGCCTAATTGTCTTCTTTGAACACAATGAAAGAGGTTTTCACATTGAAAGTCTACCATGGCTCCTCAACAATGTATTCTGTAACCTACTGAATTGGGATTCCTTAACAAATTAGTTTCTTGACACCATTCCACACAAACCATGCTTTCAAAGTAAGGCCTTCTGCAGCTCATATTAAGACACACCATTGTCCTATTTCTATTTATTGTTGGCAATGGCAGAGCTGGTGTGAAGACCCTGCGTGTGACCTGAACAGAGCATACTTCAGAAAGCATGTAAACCTTGTGTCTATACCACATCAAGCCTAACTTCAGAGAAGGGCCCAGTGGGAGATTAGGAAGTAGAGGAAGTTGGGCCAGAAAGAGCAAGATGAAAGGGGTGGCACAACATGATTTCAAGAAGTACGTGGCAAGGACTCTGAAAGGACATGGGCCACAAGAGGAATTAAATTGCTGTAAAAATGCATCCAACAAAAGCCAAGAAGAGAGTTGTTTTCTCTGAAGTATGCAATAGTGTCATGTTTGAAGTGTTGATAACCTTCTTTTGAACAGGAAAGAATTTTTAGAGTACTGTAAAAATGTGTCGTCGTTCAGGATTTTCACATTTCTAGCACATTTGAGTCAATGTAATGTCTTTACATGGACAGCTTCAGCAGAGGTCCATGAGTGGCTATTAGCCACAAGGTATAGATAGGAACTCTCAGTCTGGGGCAAGTGATGCTCTGTCTTCTTGGTGTTGGGGGGGGGCAGCAGGAGGGCTTTTAGTGTCCTGGCCCCACTGCTGGACCCCCTGATGGCACCTGGTATTGTACTAGATGGGCCATTCAGCCTGATCCAACAGTGGCTTCTCTTATGTCCTTATGATGTTAATTCTTCTGGCTTTTAACAGGCAGCCATGGCTATATAGTGATGTTGTTAATAATGTGAGTTCTAATGCTTAGGCCCCAGTTACATGGCAAAGTTGCCGTGGGAGAGGCACGGAAGGTGGGCAGATTATCCGGGCGCGATCACACCCCAACATCTGGGAAGTGGAGCGCACCCATGGCTTACCGCCGACAATGCGCAATTAAAAACTAATACCTCCAAGGTACTAGTAAACGTTTGCCACGGGCTGCCTCCAGACACCCGTGGTGCGATTCCGCCAGCGCACAGCATTCCCCTCCGGTCCCTCGTTTACCCGCTGGCACCGAGGGAAGGACCCGTGGTGTGCCGCCGGCCCGTCTGATCACGTAATCGCGGAACAAACTGCGCCGGGGCAATTAGCCACGCCTCCCCCCCACGATATCCGGCCCATGTGACCGGGGCCTATATTTATGTTTCATGTGTGGCGGTGGAAAGTGCCATCAAGTCACGGCCAATTTATGGTGACCCTGTAGGGTTTTCAAGGCAAGAGATGTCCAAAGGTTTTTTGCCATTGCCTGCCTCAGTGTAGCGACCCTGGACTTCCTTGGTGGCCTCCCATCCAAATACTCACCAGGGCCGACACTGCTTAGCTTCTGAGATCTGACAAGGTTGGTCTAGCCTGGGCCATCCAGGGCAGGGCATGTTTTGTGTAAATTTTATTAATTTCAGGTTTGTAAACTTGGTAGAAGAATGGCCCTCAAAATGCACTGGGACAGAAGGACCCGTGTCACAATCCAGTAAAACTAAACAGGAGTCTTGTGACACCTTAAAGACAAACACATTTTAATTCTAGTTTCAGCTTTCATAGACTGAAGCCCATTTCTTTAGATGCAGGGTGGTAGGTGCGCCTTAAACAGGTTACAAATTCTGAGTGATAGATATTCCTTAAACAGGTTACATACAGAGTTATGAAGAAAAGCTGTAAACAGCAGATTCAAAAGGTCATGAAATACAAGAGGAATCTATATAAAGTAATTATGTAATGAAGAACGTGGTCTTGGTGCTTCTCTTTATTCTGTTTGAATTTTACATTATTATATACCCCCGTGTCTCTTGTGTTCTAAACTCTTTAATGCGGGCGTTTACAGCTTTCCCCCCTTCTTAACCTCCTGTAGTCTTCTTAGGAAGGATCTGTTCAATGCTTTTGATGAAGTGGGCGGTAACGTTTATGCTAGAGTAGAACCATGTTAGCCTTTCACATGCCACAAGACTCTTGTTTATTTTGTTGCCCCAGCCTGCCACAACTATGCCCCCCAGTAAACGTTAGTTGTGAGTAAACTCCTTTGAAAGCAGCAGAATGGAAAATGCAGGGAAAATCTTGTGCCCTATGTTTTAAAATATATTGCACTGTATTGTATGGGATTTACTCCCATTTAAGTGTTTGGAGTATCGTTGCCTTAATCACTCGTTGTTTAAATCCTTATCATTTCAATAAGACTTAGCCCTCTGATGATGGGTCCCATATTTTGTTGTTGTTGTTTTTCTGTCCCCTGTCCCATGAGCTGTACTGAGGGACAGGGAACAGTGGCACGAAGGAAAGTGAGAAACATTTTTGTGGGGGGAAAGTTTGAGCCCAGTGTCACCTTTGAGACAAGAAAGTTTTATTCAAAGTGTAAGCTTTTGTGTGCAGAGCACACTTCTTCGAACAAAACTGGAATAAAATCTCAAAAGCCAGTTACAGGGGAAAAGAAGGTGGGGGCAGCGATTAGGAGGGGCCAAGATGCATACGTAGAGCTGAAACTCGATCAGGTGGCCCGCAAGATCAATGGATGGAAGCAAATTAGCACATGAATGCAAGAGTTAACAAAGAGATGTGAGAATGAAATTGGAGTCCAGCAGCACCCCCAAGAAAAACCAAGCTCAACCCTGTGTACAGGCGAGAACAGAGACTCAGCATGTGCACATGTCTTTCTTCACATACATTGAAACATATTTCCTCAAATATTACATGCAGGTGCCAGGGGGGTTAGTTGCTAGGAAGAGCTAATTAGAGTCAAGATGCATAAGTAACTGAGCAATAAATATAGCAAAGATTGGAATAATACATATAGTAGGATATGTAAACAGCAGCAAGTTGGCATACAGATAACAAAGGAGTTAACAACAGAGGTGAGAACCAAGGTTGAGTTCAGCAGCCTCTATAAGACCAAAAAACTTTAATTTCTGGGTATAAGAAAGAAATTACTTAGTGTGTATAGTGAGATAAGAAGCTGATATCTCTGTTGAGCCCTGGGGCTTCCATTGTCCTGAGTGTTGTAACAACTTGTAATTCAGCAATCTCCTGTTCCAGTCTGTTTCTGAAATTCCTCTGTAATAAAACAGCTCCTTTTTTTGTGGGAAGAGACACTGAGGAGGGAGAACCAGCAGCGGCACACAAGTTTGGGCTCCTGTTCATGTGAATTTTGGGTTGTTCATAATACTAAAGTTTAATAAGTTTGGCTATTCCTGCAGTACATTGTACGATGAATTCACGCCATGTAGAACTCTACTTTTTTAACAATAATGTGTCAGCATTTTATAGGCTATTTATTTTAAATGCATGAGTAACACTGCATCGTACACAATATGAGGAGGCAAAGGGTATTGCTGAAAGGCAGTTTTTCAAGTTGGAGGAAAACTAACAGTTGAGTTATTTGGGGGGGGTCTATCTTTTTATTTCAAATTTATAACGTTTGCAAATATTGTACACATAAACTTATTTTTAGACTTTCTTCCATTATTGAATATACAAGGTTGTGCCATAACATTCTTCTCATCATGAAATTCTGGCATCTCACAGACAATGAGAGGTCTTTCTAATCCAGATTAAGAAATAAAAACAGATTGAAATGTCTGCTGGAAGGCTTCTTCTCTTCCCCAAAAGATAGATCTTAAGAATAGTTACACTGTTTATTCCTAAACAGAGTTACATCAGTTGGCTTAGAAAGGTGTAATTCTGTTTAGGATGGCAAAACTAGAGTATTTACGTAATTTCTGTTTTATGGAATAAGAGTCATCTAATTTGGTTGTATTTGCAGTTACAAGAAACAGAGTAAAGCGATAGGTTTGGACTGTTTTAAATGCACTGGGGGGAGGCACATAGAAGAGGAGGTCAAAAAGCAACAATATTGTAATACCTTTTCTTAGGGCCAATTAAGCCATCACAGAAAGTGAGCAAACATTCAGATTCTCCAGAGCTCTTCTTCAGGCTTCATATTCAGTAGAGATTAAAAAGTGTGGAAAAGATATTTCTGGCCATGATGGAAAATCTCAACCGTCTGTTGTTTGTATAAATCTTAAAAAATGAATTGCAGCAGTTCTAGGGTTGCCCTCTGTCAGGTGCGGCTTGGAGTTCTCCTGGAATTACAGATAATAATTGCAGAGATCAGATCTCCTGGAAATAAAATGGAGGCTTTGGGGAGGGGTAGACTGAATGAATCACTGCTGAGCTCCCTCCCCTTCCCAAATCCCACCCACCCCAAATCTCCAGGAATTACCCAAACCATAGTGGGCAACCGTGAGGAGATTGGAAGCCTACTTAGATTTGGATCCAACCAGGTTTTCTGCTGATGAAAAAGAAAGGGAAAGTTCTCTTTGACCATCCAAAAATACTATTTTAAGAATTATGGGACCTGCATGTAGAAAAGCCATGTGGAATGGAGGCTGTAGTATGCATGACAATTGGGGGAGATAGTAAAAGGAGAAGGAGGAGATTGGATTTATACCCCACCCTTCACTACTCAAAGGATTCTCGGAGTGGCTTACAATCACCTTTCCTTCCTCTCCCCACAACAGACACCCTGTGAGGTAGGTGGGGCTGAGAGAGCACTGAGAGAGCTGTGACTGACCCAAGCTCATCCAGCTGGTTTCATGTGGAGGAGTGGGGAATCGAACCTGGTTCTCCAGATTTGAGTCCACTGCTCTTAATCACAGCACCACGCTGGCTCTGAAAATGCTGAGTGAAAATGCTGGCGGGATGCGACTCTTACAGTGCCAGACTAAGCAGAGTCACACACTGCACAATTTCAGATGTGAATGAGAACTAGGGGATAGAACAATAGCCATTGTGGAAAATGTGGGTTTTGAGGAAGGACTTGAACAAAGGAAGATGACAGGGCCCCAGGAGTTGGAAGGGAGTTCCAGACATTATCACCCAGATGTCCTTCAAACAGTAAATATTTTTTTCATGCTGTTCCTTATAGTCTGATTTAGTGACGGATGGGATATTATTGAGTTTTAGAATATTTAATGCATTTTGAATCTGTAATATCGCAGATAAGTTACCATCTGTCCAGTGATAGGACTGGAACAATGATTTTTATCTCAGCTTTTGCTGACAGGAGTTGATTTCTTATTATGAGGGCTAAGATAAGTCACTTTAAACTCAATGAGAAATCAGTTCCTTAAATAAAAGGCAAGCAAAGTTTAACTTCACACAGAAACCTTTTTTTAAGAGCATGATTTTTATCTAAAAATAAAAATAAACCCAAGATTAAACATTTTCTCAACCCAGATAGGATGAAAGAGAGATCCTTCCCACCCCCCCAAATGCTTGAAATGAAGCAAGCTGTAATAAGATCAGACAGTTTAGGTAACTAACCTATTACTTTGTGAAGCCGTTTACATCCATCCATATGCTGCACGCAATGCTTAAGCTCTCTGGTACATCTTAAAAAGTGAATAAAATCATCTGGGCTGATTTGAAATGCAAGATCAGATATGGTATGCTGAGTGACACTTAAAAAGAATGAAGCGGTAACTGTAGCCTATTTTCTGAAACACTCTTGACACTAATGCTAAATTATAGCTTGGAATCATCAAGCATTTTTACCTTTATGAGGAAAGGCTTTTTACATATTTAACATAATTCTAGGGAAAATATACTGGCATTATGTATAAAGATATGTACACTGTAACCAAAGGGCATGTATATTCCCCAGTAGAACACTTCAGTGATGTTATTGCCATTTGGTGTCATTTCCTAACAAATATAAAATACAATCGGTAAACAAACTAGACTTTAGATTTAAGCTGACAGCTGTTCCTTCAGAAGCAATATTCAGATATTTAATCTTCAGAGCACTGAATATTTTGAGGCTGTTTGAGCAAAATATACTTTTATAAAATGCCAGGCTGCAAGCTTTTTATGCATTGTTGTTGGATCTGGTAATGACACATAGAACAGCCTTCAAATAACTTGCACATTTGTGACTGGTGAGTGTTCCCTGGTAAAAATAAACAAGTTACTCAATGTTTAATCTTGGGGGGAACCCACCCCCAGCCACCCTTCTTAGAGAAGAAATGTTATTCCATATACTACTAAACAATGCCATTGATTCCACTGAGGTTGTGCACATACAAAGAAAGCAGGGCAGAGTTTGCCAAAGATTATATTTGCTCATATACAGTAGGGCTCTGTGTTAGGCTGCGGTCAGACATGCTATTTGGCATGGTTGGGAACTGCTCCTGTTTCATCTGTTGGCATTTGAAACAGAGTCACTCACTAAGACATCCCGGTATAATCTGTTTCGTTGCATGCTCAACTTGTCACTGTGCGATCAGATGACATGGACGGGTGAGGGGAGGGGTTGCCTGCTTTTGCACAAGTGCATAAACAAAAGTTCATGCACTTTCCAACTTCCAGGAGTCAAGTCTCTGATTTGACTGCTTGCCGATCCTTCCATGGAGCACCATAATCCTTTTGGTTCACAGTGAGTCGTGGTTGCCTGACAAAAATCACTGCCTTTCCCGCTCATTTTCAAAGCTGGCCTAGAGATGCGGATGATTATGCGGTTATATGCATATTGCTAAGCAAGCAAAAAAATTGGCATCCAGTTGGGATGGAATAAGCAGACCATCCCAATGGCCTGAGAGCACGCTTCAGTGATCAGACTAGGGAAAATCCGTCTGTGGCCCATAAGCAAACATTAGGACTGTACTTTCCTCTGTGTCTTTTTACTCTGTTTCAGGGGCAGGGCAGAATGGGGTGTCGACGACTGCGGAACCTTTCACAGATCTTGCTGTCTGATTGTGCCCTTTAGATCTGTCTGGCATCAGCAGCTATATCAGATGTAAAGGAGGATGAGAAAGTGTTGTCATTCCCAACTGGAACCAAAAATTAATATCATGATGGAAATGAATGAATGTCGTAAAGGATGCACCAAAGATGCATGAAAGATTTGTAAATAAGATTGAAACATAAATGGGGAAAATGCACCTTTCATGCTGATTTTGAAGTGGGTTGGCTGTGCATCTAGAGGCTGTCCAACTACTGAGGCTCAGTTGTGCAGACAGCTTTACCTGTGAGTTGCTGGTTCCCAGCTGCTCAATCATTACCCACAAAACAGATTAGGATCAGGGGCAGATCTGCTATGAAACTCATGAAGCTTCGGCTCCAGGGCCCCTAATCCTGGAGGGGTCCTGAAGCAACTTTTTTTTTAATGAGTGAATTTTTAAACAAAATTGATGGATAAGTGTTTGTTATTTAAATAAGGCTCTTTTAGTGACAGAATCATAAGCCAATGGGTTGAAGTACTTAATATTGACCTTAGAATCTATATATCTAATTCCCAAGTGCCCCCCCCCCCTATGCGGATACTTATTTCTGCAAAACAAGGGCACCTGGAGGCTAAAGAGGTTTTTCTGCACTCTTGGAGCACTCTCCAGGGTTGCAGAAAAATCGTACATGTTTTAAAAAGTATATGGGGGATACTCAAATCCCCTCCCAAAGTCAAACTGAGTTCTCTACTTACAGATCCCGAGTAGAACGCTCAAGAGCTCAAGGAAATCTGTGCGGCTGCACACGCCGCTGCTAAGAACGGCAGGAGTAGCTGTTGGAGCCGTGAGGACAAGGGCTCGTGGCTCCAGCCGTCCACCCACAGCACAAACTGCCATCTCAGAAACTGTCACTACCGCACAGATCTGTGTACGGGTGGACCCGACAGGCAGAGGCTTTATCCTGATCCTGCGGAAGACAAGGAGCCTTCCCTCCCCGTCTCTCACGGTACAGTCTCAGGAGTCAATGTGTGTGTGAGGGGGGGAGAAGCAAGTGAGTGTGCGCAGGGAAAGAAACTAGGAACACAGACCTGAGAAGTGGAAGGTGGTGAGGAGGGGGAGAGAATCTGGAGGGAGGACGGAAGGGGCTGACTCCTGTGATTTCAGAGCGCCCACGGGCTCTGTGACCCGACTCCGGTCCAGCCCCACTCCAGGAATGCAGAGCAAGAGCAGAAAGGGTGGGAAGCTGCCTTCCCCAGTCCAGCGCCGGCCGCCTGCCTGCCCCTCCTGACGAGAAGTTGCCTAATACAGTCACTGTTGCTGCTTGCTCTCCCTCTCCTGTGCCTGCCCTCACTCACACAGCCAGCTTGCCTGCTCCGCCTGCTTTGCACTGAACTGTCACCTGAGGCTCAGTTGTTCCAAATCGGCAGTGCACGCCTTGCAGGAGAAGCAGGGAGGTGGAGAAGCCTGGGCAGTAACTACCAAGCACTGGCCCTGTGTGTGTGTGGGAGCTCTGTAGAAACACCACTGCTCTCCAGAAGGGCTCACATGCTGGGTCCTGACTGCCCTTCTTCTGAAGCACTCTCTAGGTGACACAGGAAATATCACACAGCCAGAGATGACACGCTTGAGGATACATACATGCCAGGGATATTACAGTTGTAGTCCCTGCATTGGTGTCAGCAAGCTGCCATTCTGTTTTCTGTGACCTCTGTGTACATATCCTTTCCCTGTTGCACCCGGCTTGGTTTCTATAATCCTGCTCCTGCGTTGGAATGCAAAAGATAACTGCTGGAGGTTGTGTGGGGGAGAAGATGCTGTAATGCTTGGCTATTGCTTTTCCCATGAGTACTGCACCTGTGTTTTGTCTGATGTTCTGCCTGGTTCCCATGGACTGGGCGCGCAACCGTTTCCTTAGCCCGCCAGCGGGAAAGC
>NW_015169183.1:512528-514820 GCF_001447785.1 Gekko japonicus | reverse complement strand
CTGATTTCGGCAGCCAATAATCAGGATTCCCGCTCGCTTCCTGAGAGCAGGTTTTCGCGCTTAAAGTCCTGGGAAAGCAACGGTGAGTCTTTTATCATAACAAAACGTTTCTCACCGATTCTACTCATTAAAACCAAAGCAAGGAGAATGAAAGACCCTCTCTAAACCACCTGTGACCTTGGGAAAAGATAGCGTTACAGCATAGCCTAGCTTAACTGGAATGCAAGTACAATGAATGCATGCCAAGCGTACACAAGCGAACAGTTGACCTACTGGGGGGGGGGATTGCAGACATATGAAAGCATATATAGAATCATGTACAGAACATCAGGGAACATATAATGAACATTGGCAGCTTGCTGACAATCTGGCTGCTATGGAGGGTGGACTCCCCTCCACAAATTGCACTCTCACCAGGCTCCACCCCCCAAATCTCCAGGGATTTCCCAACCTGGAGCTGGCAACCCTAGCTTGGGGGCAGCAAGGGAAAGAAGGGGGTATTGGGTTGGTGTGGTGTATTCAATCTGACCCAAGTATGTATGTGAACTCTGTCACTGAAACACCATGTGAAGCTTTCATCCTGGGCTAGGATCCTAATCCCTCACTTGTAATTGGTAGCCCAGGAAGAACCGACCAATCACCAACAGCCAGTTCTATTGTGATTGGACCTTATCCCTGCAACCTCATAGGTTGATATTGTATAATAGGGCGTGGCTACATTTGCCGGGAGAGTTTAAAAGTAGAACAGCTTCAATGTAAAAGCTGTTCTGGCTACTCATGTTGATCTGTTTGGAGTTGCTGAATAAAGCTGATCTTTTGCTGAAATCACTCTCTGACTCTTTGTTAAGTAACCGACTTAACAGTTGGGGAGAGTAAGGAAGAGAAAGAAGTGGAGGGGGGAAGCTAAGGTAGGAGAATACCCCCTCCCTCCATGTTTCTTGGGTGTCCCCACTTCTGCAAGCGCCCTTCTTTCCCCTCCCACTATATCACACTTAACCTTTTAAATGCCAGGGTGGTGATACCAGCTGCAGTGCTCTCTGATGCACAGAGTCACTTTGATTATCATACCAGTAATTCCCCCCCCCCTGCAGTCTGTGGGAGATGCTCTGTGATGCCCTCTTAATGTCTTCCATTTCCCTTGGCCTTAATGATGTATTTCAGTGGTTAGGGATACCCTGCCCTTGATGGGCCAGTCTCACCTACTCTAGGAAGCTAGAGGAATGCTCTTAGAACGGCTTTGCCGCCACCACCACCGGGGAGGGGGAGAAGGCTTGGCCAGCCGGCGGCTATAAACTGCTCAGCCCTCGCCACCGCCTGGGGGGGGGAGGAAAAAGTTTGGTGGTCCAGCGAGGCCTCACCGCCAGGGAGGGAGGGAGGGAGAAAGTTTCGCAGGCTGGCAAGGCCTTGCCACCGCTGGGGGAGGGGGGACGTTTGGTGGGCCAGCAAGGCCTTGCCACCACTTCCACTGCTGAGGGGGGAGGGGGAAAGCTTGGCAGGCCGGCGAAGCCTCGCCGCTGCCGCCACTGGGGGGGGGGGGAGAAAGTTTGGTGGGCCAACAAGGCCTCACCGTCGCTGCCGCTGCTAGGGGAAGAGGGAAGCTTGGAGGGGCGCGGGCCTCGCCGTGGGTGCCAGGGGGGACAGGGGAGAAGGCTCACCTGTGGCTGCTTCCTTCTCCCATGGAGCTTCTCCTCCCCCCTGCGAGTATCGCGGGTCCCCCTTCTTGTATGCTCTAATACCCGCTCTCCACCATTTAGGCCTCAAGGTCCTTGAAAGGGCGGCTGCAAGACCCTTTGAATTTTGTTGGATGTTGCCCTATTGTTGCTGGTTGAGAAGCTTCAGGGTCCCAAAAGTGTAGGTTAGCCATGGATTAGGATTACCGAGGGAACTGTTTGGGAACAGATACTTAACTGTCCATCTTTCTGTATTGTCCTCTTCCTTTCATGTCTATTCACTTCTGCATGTATTTCTGCATCTTCTGAATTACTGACAATTTCTGTTTGAAGGTTTATTCATAGGAAATACAAAATATCTGCACAGCTGAAGAGACTTTGCTCCACTTGAGCAATGGCACATGAGTTAAATGAGTCTGCTTTGCTTTGCTTTGCACACTTAACAAGCAGAAATTATGTGCATGAGATGTTTAATTCCACCAAGCTCCACAGGTGACTTTCTCTGAGTGTGTGGGGGGGGCTTTTTTCCTAACCGTGGGTAACTTTATGTCATACTCACTCCAAGTATACATTTAATTCACATTTTAAACACTTAAATTTTTGCAATAATATTTATTTAGCA
>NW_015169183.1:511324-512485 GCF_001447785.1 Gekko japonicus | reverse complement strand
GATAATTACCAAAGCAATATTAGTTCAGTTTACCTAAACAAAAATATAACCTTTTCAAAAAGTACCTTGCAGCTACACAGATTGACAAAATGCATCAATTATAATTTTTGCTCACTTTTATAATTACACCCTGAAATGAACTTTTGGACGAAGCTGATTAATTAAAAGGTTACTGTTATTGAGTCACTTTCAGAAACAACCTGTGTTTTAATTAATTTAATATTCAGGCTATGTCCAGTAATTTGAGATGTGTTTATATTTGAGATGTGTTTATATTTATACACGTTACAGTTTATTGCATGCAAATTTGTTACAGCTTTTAAAATGCTATGTGATTATTAGTAGTATAATAGTAGCAATAGTAGCATTTAATATATTACAAGTGGGAACCAACCACAAAATGTTGTAGATTGTTTTTTTTTTAATTGCTGTCCATGTACCCCTTAAATTCATTCTTGTACATGAACTACACTTTGAAGCCTGAATTACACAGTTGATGTGGAGCAAGTTAGAAATAATTTTCTACTTGGTTTAGATCTCTGTTCTCCTGTTTTCTTGCTCCCCCCCCTTCACTCTCTATTCCTTTATCTTCCCCCACCCTTGATTTGCTTATCCTCATTCTTCAGTTCTGTTTCCTTGTTCTCATTCCACATAGTCACTTCACCTTCCCCAGTGCATTCCCCTCCTCTCACCACCCCCATTAGCCTTCCTTGGCAGCACTCCCTTTTCCCTCTCCCTCAGAGAATTCCATCCTTTTCGTCTCCCTTTCCTCCAGTTACACACTTCACCACACACATACTTTCCTATCAATCTCCTTCCTTTTTTTGCCTCGCAGTGTCTCTTCCTTTCCCCGTTATCCAAATTCCCTCTCCCTTTATGTTCCCCTTCCATTCTTATCTAATCAACAGTCAGCTACCTCTACAGTACACCGTGATTGCCTCATGTCATTCGCCCACCCCTTTTCCTTCGATCCTTCTTGTCCTCTTCCTACCCCAGGTTCATGTTAACCCCCTCATAACCCATTTATTTAATTTCTCCACCAACCAATCCATTGTAGGGCTGCCAAGTCCCCCCGGGGGGGCGGATCGGTTCCTGGGGGGAACCCTGCCCTGATGTGGACGTTAGGACACCGAGCACGCTGGGGACGGGGCCACGACCATC
>NW_015169183.1:498705-511303 GCF_001447785.1 Gekko japonicus | reverse complement strand
GTGGGGTTCCGGCCCCGCCCCCAGCGTTTATTGTGGCCCCGCCCCCAGCCACAGTTTATTGTGATCCACACAACTGAAGGGTTTAGCATAGTCAATGAAGCAGAAGTAGATGTTTTTCTGGTAGTCCCTTGCTTTCTCCACAATCCAGCAAATGTTGGCAATTTGATCTCTCGCTCCTCTACCTCTTTGAGACCCAGCTTGTACTTCTGGCAGTTCTCTATCCATGTACTGCTGAAGCCTAGCTTGTAGAATCTTGAGCATGACCTTGCTAGTGTGTGAAATGAGTGCAATTGTGCGATAGTTTGAACATTCCTTGGCATTACCCTTCTTTGGGTTTGAAATGTAAACTGACATTTTCCAATCCTGTGGCCACTGTTGTTTTTTTCCAAATTTGCTGGCACATTGAGTGCAGCACTTTAACAGCATCACCTTTTAAGACTTTGAATAGCTCAGCTGGGAGACCATCACTTCTGCTAGTTTTCTAAGGCCCATTTGACTTCGCACCCCAGGATGTCTGGCTCAAGGTCAGTGATCACACCGTAGTGGTTGTTGAGGACACTGAGGTCCTTCTTGTATAGTTCTTCTTTGTATTCTTGCCATCTCTTCCTAATCTCTTCTGCTTCTGTTAGGTCCCTACGGTTTTTTTCCTTTATCATGGCCAGCTTTGCACAAAACGTTCCCTTGATTGCTCCAGTTTTCTTGAAGAGATCTCTAGTCCTTCCCATTCTATTGTTTTCCTCTATTACTTTTCATTGCTCATTTAGGAAGGCCTCCATATCTCTCCTTGCTGTTCTCTGGAAATCTGCATTCAGTTGTGTACATCTTTCCTTTTCACTTTTGCTTTCCACTTTCCTTCTTTCCTCGGCTATTTGTAAAGCCTCATCAGACAGCCACTTAGCTTTCTTGCATTTCTTTTTCTTTGGGATGGTGCTGATTGCTGCCTCCTGTACAATGTCACGAACCTCCATTCATAGTTCTTCAGGCACTCTGTCTATCAATTCTAGTCCCTTAAACCTATTGTTCACCTCCACTGTGTCTTCATCAGGGATGTGATCTAGGTCAAACCTGAATGGCCTAGTGGTTTTCCCAACTTTCTTCAGTTTAAGCCTGAATTTTACAATGAGTAGCTCATGATCTGAGCCACAGTCAGCTCCAGGTCTTGTTTTTGCTGACTGTATAGAGCTTCTCCATCTTTGACTGAAAATGGCATAATCAGTCTGATTTCGGTGTTGCCCATCTGGTGATGTCCATGTGTAGAGTCGCCTCTTAGGTTAATGGAAGAGGGTGTTCGCTATGATCAGTCATGCCCAAGCTTAAATTACTCACAAACAGGAAGAGAAACAAAAAAGCTCAGACTGGATTTTTGTAGATGGTAGAAACATTCCCAAGTAGTTATGCCCTTTACTCAGATAGCCTCTAGCATTGCCCAAACTTAAATTACAATCAGGTACAGAGATGGTTTCGTTTTCAGCCATGGCAAAAGCAGCCAGAAGCTGCAGCTATCTGTCACAAGTGGTTAGCGCATGACCACAGAGTTATTCACTATAGTATTATATTTGAGACTAACTGTGCCAGGGGAACATCGAGACAATCCAGCCAGGAGTTCACTTCGTGTGCCAAGCTCGCCTGCCAATCATGTCTGCGTCAAAGCTCTCCACGTGCCTACTCAGAACTACATGGAAAGGGCATGGAAAACACTGGTTTGGCAAGACTCTGTTTTAAGAGGTGCGGTTGAGGGGACCCCAGTAGCTAGCAATCCAAAACAGTCTAGTGGTGGGTGTTGCCTTCTGACACACTTCCGGTGATGTCGGGGTGTGTGTGTGTGTGTGGCATATGCAAATGAGTTATGCTAATGAGTTATGCTAATGAGCTCCTCCACCTCTTTTTCTACGAAATGACCCCTGCAGAGATGGTTTGGTTTTCAGCCACGGCAAAAGCAGCCAGAAGCTGCCGCTATCTGTCACAAGTGGTTAACGCGTGACCACAGAGTTGTTCAGTATAGTATTATATTTGAGACTAACTGTGCCAGGGGAACATCGAGACAATCCAACCAGGAGTTCACTTCGTGTGCCAAGCTCGCCAATCATGTCTGCGTCAAAGCTCTCCACGTGCCTACTCAGAACTACATGGAAAGGGCATGGAAAACACTGGTTTGGCAAGACTCTGTTTTAAGAGGTGCGGTTGAGGGGATTAATACCTTGCCCATGTTGCCAGCTAACAACCTGTACTCCAATCCAGTGTGCTCACTTCTCACGTCAGGACAGTGAATTTGTCTGAATTAGTTGTTATTCCTGTGTTTCAAGTCTCTGTGCCCTGTGCTACTGAACTGACCATCCCCGAGAGAGAATTACCATTTGCCTTATGTAGTTAATGAGGATACTGATTATATCTATCTGTAGATGCCAATAATGCCCATCACATGGATGGAACATCACAACAGATCATGATGTACTCTAGATCGAAATAGCTTATCCACAGATTTTCTTTGTTTGTTTTGCTATCCTCTATTACTGCCAAAATACAATAGTTTTTCCCCCCAGTAAAGGATTTATTTTACACAATTGCTTTTTCTTCACATACAAGAAACAAAACTGAGTTCACCAAGTATATTCATGTCCCATTATTTTTATTTTAGGTTGAAGGAAGGGGAGGAAACCTAGGTAAATTCACCTTTCATATGTGTTTAATCTTTCGATCCAGGAATTGCATACATTACTGGAGAATAATCGGTTCATAATAGCTCTTATGGCAGGGCTGTTAAAAAAATTGTCACAAAACCCGGGAATGGAATTCAACCATGAAACTCAAATCACACATTGCCACAAATCTGGGTTATTGGCATGACAGTACCAAATTTCACACACAAAAGAGCTGCTAATCTGTGATTTCATTTTTTAAAAGAAATGCCCAAAGTCTGCTTGCTTTTGTTTCTTTTAACTTGAGATTTGCACTGAGCTGTGCCACAAACAATGTATCTGAATCCCGTATTTTCCAGGCATTCCGTGACATTAATGGAATAAATTTTGTATATAATGAAGCGGGCCCAGTCATTCAGGAGCGCATAAGTGAAATGGATAATACACCGGGAACGTCTTCAGACATCAAGCTAAGGGACAGAAAGAAGAGAACAGCAAGGTGGAAAGGTATTACTTTCAGTGACTGCAGCTGGCTTGGAACTATGAAGCAGAGTGAACATTAAGTGAGTGTGAGGAGCTTTGTCTTGAACCAAAAGACTCCTCTCATTCAGTGATCCATCCAGGACATGTTTGCCTTTCCCCCCCACCCCCCGGGTGAAGCTGGCACTATTTTGTCCCTATGATGGAGGAGATCTCTACATGGCATAGCACTTGCTGAGAGAGAGGGAAGGAATGTGAATTCCGCTGCAGATCGTTCGCTTTAAAGTAGCAGCTGTCAGTTCAAAAGATATGATCCATAGTTTATTTGGTGTAGTGGTTAAGTGCGCGGACTCTAATCTGGGAGAACCGGGTTTGATTCCCCACTCCTCCACTTGCACCTGGCTGGATGACCTTGGGCAAGCCATAGTTCTGTCAGAGCTGTTCTTGAAAAAGAGCAGTTTCTGTCAGAGCTCTCTCAGCCCCACCTACCTCACAGGGTGTCTGTTGTGGGGAGGGGAAGGGAAAGGAGATTGTAAGCCACTCTGATGGTACAAGGCAGCTTTATGTGAATCTATGTATAATCAAAGCCCACTAAAATTTTGTGTAGCGCTAAGAAGGGAGCGAACCATATAGAAAACATGTCCATCAGCCTATTGTTTTATGCATTGTCACCGGATAGGATTACTCAAAGCACAAAGTTGCCACCGAAGAGTGGCCACGTGCGTCACTGATCTTCCCAGAGGGGTAGCCGTGTTAGTCTGCAGGCGCAAAACAAAAGAGGAGTCCAGTGGCACCTTTGAGAATAACAAAATTTATTCCTTCGTAAATGTTTTGGTGCAAGGACTGAGAAATCCCTTTCTCGGGTTGCCACCCATTTAGCCTCAGATAGTGGGATCAAGTTAAGCAAGGCTTCTGAGAATGCAAATGGTTAAGTTCACGTGGGAGAAGGTGGACCTTAAGGTATGTTGATCCCAGGCTGTACAGGGCTTCAGTGGTCAATGCCACCACTTTGAATTGAGCCCAGAAGCAAACTGGAAGCCAAGGTAGATGGAACAAGACCGTAGTGACATGCCACCTCCAGGTGGTGGCTGGTGATCTCCGGCTATTACAACCAATCTCCAGGCGACACAGATCAGTTCACCTGGAGAAAAAAAGTCACTTTGGAAGGTGGACTCTATAGTAGGGTTACCGGATGTCCTCTTTTTAGAGGGCATGTCCTCTTTTTTCAGTGTCCATTTCTTTTAGTTTGGTGTAGTGGTTAAGTGTGCAGACTCTAATCTGGGAGAACCGGGTTTGATTCCCCACTCCTCCACTTGCACCTGCTGATGTGACCTTGGGTCAGTCACAAGCTCTGGCACAGCTGTTCTTGAAAAAGAGCCGTTTCTGTCAGAGCTCTCTCAGCCCCACCCACCTCACAGGGTGTCTGTTGTGGGGAGGGGAAGGGAAAGGAGTTTGTAAGCCGCTCTGAGACTCCAAGTGAAGGGCAGGGTATAAATCCAATCTCTTCTCTTCTTCTCTTCTAAGCTGTGGAGTCTTGTGAGCAAAAATTCTACTCTGTGAGCCACTGGTATTAAAGTTGTGAGCAAACGATTTGGCTGCCGCATAAGTTAGTCTGCTCTGGAGCCATCCTGCCTGAGCTAAGACAAAAAAATGTGAGCCGGAGGCTAAAAAAATGTGAGCTAGCTCACACTAACTCAGCTTAGAGGGAACATTGACCTGCCTACTGGCTGCTAATGGATTATAAATAAGGAGTTGAGATGGATATTTTCGTAGGTTTGAAATTTTGCAGTTCACATTCTTGTAGACCGGAAAGCAAGACCTATTAAATATTTTAAAACTTGAATGATTCTGAGGGCTCCTTTTAAAATATGTGATTTTCAAAGTACTTGTTGCAGAATGAAAATGATCAACCACGCTATCAACGTGCAATGTTTTTACACCTTATTGTGTGTCCCCCCCCCCATGTTTGGATTTTCATAGCCCTCCTAACTAGGAGTACTGAAAGAACGAGAATAGAAATTTGGATTTTTGCATGGAACCTGGAGTTTATTTAATGGTTATTTCTTCCACAATTCATTTCAGTTCAGAGTACAGCTGATATGATTCCTGCCCAGTGGGTATGGTTTGCCTGACTAGGATGCCAAGAAAGGACTAGTGCAAGGGTGGCCAAACTTTCTTAACATAACAGCCACACAGAATAAACGTCAGATGTTTGAGAGATGCAAGACATGAACAAATATCACACACACGTTTTTTATTGGAAAATATGCAAATTTGCTTTTTATTAACATTAAATTAGACTGTGTGAAAGAGCCACATGCAGCTCCCAAGCTGCAGTTTGGCCACCCCTGGACTACTGCTTGGGGCAACTTTATGATACTATTTCAATAACTTCCATTCAGCCAAAGTGCAGTTCTTCCACCAAATGATAAAAGATCAGCCCTCGATCTTTCGCTCCTGCCACTGCTGAGCTATGAGCAGCCTGAAACGTAGGCTGGTGTTGAAGGTACCATCTCACCATAACAACTTTGGAGTTTGCAGCAAGGTGCCAGGCAACTCTAGCTGTGGGGCCTAGGCAGCACACAAAATGATCGGCAGGCTAGAGGACGAGACAACAAAGCGTGCAGGGCTTGGAAAGTACCAGGACTGCTTTAGAGAAGACCATTGTCTGGCCGCTACTTGGGCAAAGCGCAAAATTGACCCAGAGGCATTTATAGCAAGGTCAAGGAAAGCCAGATATGTTTACTGGTTTCAGCGATTGCTAGCCTATCAGCAGAGGGCAGGAGGTAAAACATGGGTCAGGGGTGGAGGTACCAACTTCAAGGTGGGGCCTAGAGTTCTCCCAGAAGCACAGCTGATCTCTACCCTGCAGAAATCAGTTCCTCTGGAGGACATGACAGCTTTAGAGGACAGTAGGCTTGCCAAGTCCCCCGGGGGGTGGGGAAACCCCCGCCCCAGAGGCCCATTCCCCGCCGGCAGCGGATCGGGCCCCAGGGGGACCCCCACCCCAACATACACGTCACCCGGAAGTGACGCGACCACGCTGGGCACGCTGGGGGCGGGGCCACGGTCATCCAAGGGAAAACTATTTTTTCCCTCGGATGGTTGTGGGCCCGCCCCCAGTGTGCCCGGCGTTGTCACGTCACTTCCGGGTTACGTGCAAGCGGTGTGTGCATGCGCACTCCAGCCGCCAGCCGGGAGTCCCCCGCTGCGGCTCAAAAAGCATTTGGCAACCCTAGAGGACAGACTTAATGACATCACATCCCCATGGAGCCCCCCCCCACTCTACCTTCCTGAAATAATGGGTTTAAATTAAGGGCGGAAAGGTACCGACTGGATCTTAGGAGAAACGTTTTTACAGTCAGAGTTGTGCAACAGTGGAATCAGCTGGCTAGGGAGGTGTGGAGCTCCCCCTCACTGGCAGTCTGGACAAACGCTTGTCAGGGATACTGTGGGCTGATCCCGCATGGAGCAGGGGGTTAGACTCGATGGCCTGTCTGGACCCTTCCAACTCTGTGATTCCGTGATTCCCCATTGACTGCCCTGATTTCCCAAGCTAGAGTTGGCAAACCGAGTCAGGAGGTATCCGTGAATGCATAATTTTAAAGGAATTCATGTTCCTGAAAAGGCACGATGTCCAGAGTGATGAATGGCAGCAGGAGCCGTGTTTTACAGCAAGAGAGCCCCGCTATGATCCAGGGCTGCCATTCTTTACCTATTCTTTTGGTTAACAAATAATTATAAACACTCTTTTATGATGCTTTAAAAACATATCCATACAATCTAGGGTGGGTTGTAATGCAGGAAATATATTGCTATCCTTTCATAAATCCTCATTGGTTGGGTTTTCATTGATAAGGATGGGGAAAGACTTGGCTCGTGAACAGATTGTTTTCTCCTCTGCGGTTATTAGCAACCTCATCCATATCACTTAGTTATAGTCACATAGTAATTGACTGCCTATGGTGGTGTTCCTTTTACAATTTCCTCCTGTACAGCTGAATATATGTAGTCATTACTGAAAAGTGTAAATAAGGAACCCTTTTAGTAGCATAGTTTCCCTAGGTACCCACTGTGCTCTTATTATCTACAACGTACTCCCCCATCTGTAGTTCTGGTCTATTATAGGATAAAGACATAAGTATGAATTAAAAATTAAAATGCTTGTGTTGTAGACTGGAGAGCAAGGCCTATTAAAACAGACCCAGCACACAAAAGCTCCCACTGCACTTAGATGGATTGCAGCAGGCATCGGTTAAAGCCAGCCGATGAAAAATTAGAGATTTTCATCATTTGCTTAAATATAGTGCTAAGTGGTACGCGCTAGCATTAAAAGCAAATTACTTAGCACTTCACCAATCACAGCATGGGAACATTCTATTGGAAGCAGTATTTTCAGGAGTGCGAAGGCATTGGTTTATTAAATAAATCAGCTGGTAACACTGAGGGAGTCAGCCGAAGGAGGGCCAGACAAGGAAGAGGATGTGTGGATTATAATCTAAGAGAAAGGGAGACAGAAGTGGCCAGTTGATTGGCATTTTTATTGGGATATTGAAACTAATTTGGACATTTTGGGGTGTGATAGTAATCTATAACAGTAGGTAGGAATGCACAAGATTATCTTCAGGTGTGCACCCACTGACCATATGGGTTGGAGACAAAATCTGATTTCTCCAAGACGGTACCCTGTCCCTCAACAGTAACATTTCAGGGCAATCAGTTTGGGAGGAAGGAAGCAGAAAAGGTCAATTCTGTTGACAAAAATCCCTTCCATTGACAGAAAGTTTAGTCTGGATCCAATCAATGTACTATACGGATGAGTTTGTGATGGTTCATGGCTCACGAACCGGACACACCACGAACCCCAAACTGAAACAAACCATATTTTCTGGTTCATGCCCATCCCTATCTGCCAATCTTAATCACTACACCATGCTAGCTGACAATCATGTGTGACTCTTGAATAAAAAGGATTCAGGCAACTAAAGTTTCGATGGGAGAATCTACTTTTTCAATAAAATGGGGCAATGAACTAATATTTGCAGCCAAAGTAGGGTATGGTGTTTGCCCTCATTGAAAGCTTTTGGTAAGTGGAATACATCTCTCTTTAGTGCTGCCTTTCCAATGGTCAAAGCTCATATGTTCAGATCTGTTCACAGGGTGCAAATAAGACAGAATAATGGGGATCACATTTCTAACTATTACACCTGGCTCTATCGGCCAGGGTTGTAGGCACCATAGCAAGACATTTCACATTTCTGTCAGTGCCTTCTCATTATGCCCTTCTCTACCACCCTACTTACACTCCAACCATCTGGAAGAACATCTGTCCATTCAACTTCCCCCCCCTTGCCTGCCTATTATTTTTGTCTCTTTTTTGGCCTAATACCATTTCCTAATTCCTCACTCTCCTAATGTTCTGTCACACTCTGTTATGACCAGGAAAGTCTTAGTTAAGACATTGCGCTCCCCACAGAGAAATTTCTGTTTCCATGTGGCACACTTGTTCATTTATGAGATTTACCACATACATTTTGCATGTTGAGTTGGTAGCTTGCCACCCCAGCAATCTCCCTCACAACTTTTGTGATGATTTCACATGAACGTTTCGGTCTGTGGCATTTTGAACATTGCTTTGATCTGGGTGGCCCAGGCTAGCCCTGTCTTGTCAGCTTCCAGAAGCAGAGCAGGGGCAGCCCCGGTGAGTACTTGAATGGGAGACCCCCAAGGAAGTCCAGGGCTGCCACACTGAAGCAAGCAAAGGCAAAACCACCTTTGTTGGTCTCTTGCCTTCAAAACCATGACCATGAGCCAGCTGTGACTTGATGGCCCTTCCCACCATTTTGAACACTTGTGATGTGCTGAAAAGGGATTAGCCTTTTTGTATGATCCAGAATTTAGTATCTCCAATGCGGGGTCATACTTCTCATCTTCTGTAAGGCCAAATTTAAAGATGGGGCTGGAGAAGCAAAAAAAAAGAGTTTCACAGCTTTGCTCTGATACTCCTGTAAACTTTGCCATAACCCATGGAAAGTAGTTATGCATATTTAGTTAGCACCAGAGCTTTTGTTTGTTTGTTTGTTTTTTGGGAAAAGAGGTGCTGGCACTCTCAAGAGAGAAATGAAGTTTTTAATCTGTATACTGAAAACTCATGAACTTTTAAACATTTTTAAAAGAATTTTGTCGAAGAGGTTCCAGAACACTGTTCTGGTACATTCCCCCAGGGGAAAAAAAAAAGCCCTGGTTAGCACATCAGTACAATGCGGTGGCTCAAGTGGTTAAGACGCTGAACTGCAGGCTGTGGAAGGTCAGTAGTTCAGCAATTCGAGACCTGAGTTACTGCATGACGGAGTGAACTCCCAGCTCCTGCCAACCTAGCAGTTCAAAAGCAAGAAATTGCAAGTAGATAGATAGGTACCACTTCGGTGGGAAGGTAAGGGCGTTCCGTGCGCCTCGGCGTCTAGTCATGCTGGCCACATGACCACGGAAACGTCTTCAGACAGTGCTGGCTATTTGGCTTTGAAACGGAGATGAGCACCGCAACCCTAGAGTCGGACTCGTCTGGCTTTCGAGCAAGGGAACCTTTACCTTTACCTTTTACAATATCCACGGGGGCTCTCGATCTGTAGTTAAGCTGTTTGGCACAGGCTCCATCTTGTACCACAATTTAAACGAGGCCCTGAAGCCATGCAAAGTCTTTGCCTCCCTGTCCTGGATGTTTACATGTGGCTTAAGAAGCAGCTCAAGAAGATGGGAAGATGGGAAATCGTAGGTTGAGACCATTGAACACAGAGGATGAGGAAGATGAGATATTATTCATCACTGTTTTGAAATTGCAATGCAGCACGTGTGGTTTTTTTTTAAAAAAACTTCTTATCTGGTTCTGCCAATCCTGCGGTTTACACTACTAGAAAGGAAGCAACATGAGAGTGAGTTAACTAGGCATAATAGAATACCACCAATTTGGCTTGCCAACAGCCGGCATGCCCCGTGCTGCTGGTGGGCCGCATCTGCCGCCCAGTAGGATGGAGGCAGCATGGCGCAGCAAGGCTGTATCCGGGTGCTTCTTGAGGGGTGGGGGCGGAAGTTTCCTAAGCCAGCCCCTGCCTCTCTCCCTCATTCTGCCCCTCGTGTCCAGCCCACCCTCCCGCCCTGTTTGCAGTGCAGGTTTAGCCGGTCGTCTGTTTGGAGGCCAGGGAGGAATTTTTCGCTCCCTTCTGTATTTGCGCGGGGGGGGGGGAGTGCTTTTGCTTACCTTGCACTGTAACTGGTGCTGGTGTTTTGTTTTGGGTGTGGCCTGGTTTAAATAGGTTGGTCACTGTAGTTGGCAGGGTGTTATTCATATACAGATTGGAGCACGGTGAGCACCAGCTTATAACCCCACTTTGGGGCATAGGGGTCTCGTAAGTACAGCCTTTGGGCCATGCGGCTTGGGGCGGAGAAAACAGACTGCCTAAGGATTCCAGGGATTCTCCTCCCTTTGAGCCTTGCGGTTCGGGGGTTGGGTTTTTCCCTGCAATTACACTGGCCTGCTGACCGGAAGCAAGCCATCCCTTGGCTTGCTGCCGGGGCTAGGTGGCTCGCCTTAAGATCAGTTGGTGAGGGAGGGGTTTGCATACCCCTGGCCTTGACCATGCCGCATCTGTTTGCCCCTTTTTGGACAGTTGATGCTGTTATGCTTGTGTTAGTTAATAAAAATGACCCATTAGTACCCAACACTGTTGTCTGTCTCTTTATTCTGGATTGGGGGGCAAATGCAGTTCAGCATGAACCTGGCTACTTGTTAAGGAAGCATTTGATGTCCCTTTTCTGCATTGCCTTAGCTACCATCCTGTGAATTCTTCAGCTTCCGACTGAGGTAGGATGAGACCTAAATTCTTATCCATCTGATGAAGTCAGTACATTTCTAAAGATGTTAAACCGCTGAACACAGTTGTTCATTGATAGAAATTAAAGAGTTCACCTGAAAATGAAAGTTTCCTGCATGAGATTTTTTAAAGAGCTTTCTAAGGCTGAAGAGGAACATGGCTGTCAAGAAATCCCAGGGAAATCATCAGACTGGAGCTGGAGCACAGGTGTGAATCATCCTCAGAGACGTGTGTGAATTTAAACTCTGCAATGGGTTATTACGTTACAGTTTGGGTTTCCTTTTATCATCTTTACAGGGATGACACAGATTTATTTCCCTTCGTCGGCAGACTCAGTTGTGCAATTTTGAGACTGACAGGGCGCTTATCAGAAGTTAATAATTGGCTGCTCAAACCATTTGTTTGACAACTTGGAACTGCTCAGTTTTGGTCTTCTAGGAGCTAATAGGCATAGCTCCTTCTTTGACATTTGATTTTAATAGTTATATTGTTGCCTCTGTCTCTACAGTTAAATGCCTAGGTGTTTTGCATGAGTCTAGGTTTTCTCTCCGACAACATAATTTTAACTCCCTAGCTGCTGGTATGGGATAGAGCTTTTTGTAACTATTAACAGGTTCTTGTACTTCAAATCACTCCTAGATAAACTTTGGATTGCGGTCCGAAGGATCAGTGAACACAAATTATCACATTGTTCATGGATTCTGAACTTAGCAGGGCAATGCCATAATGCTGTACAGTCAGGTTTGACATTAGTCCTATTCAAAGTGTTGAAAAATCACATACGCTGTGGGTGCATACAGAGGAGCTGTAGCTGTGCATGAACATCTGGATGCATGTAGGCACGTCACAGGATCAGGACTCTGCTTATTTATTTTGGTGTTTTTATCCTGCTTTCCCCCCTACTGGGGACTCTAAGCAGTTTACAAAGGAACAGAAGAATAGAATGTAGGTAAAGAAAAAATAATACAGGCTGTGAGCCACAGGACTGCTTGGCTTGTGGCAAAGGCCCTTGCCTCTGGCCCTGCCCAGGTTGAAATACCTATAACAGAGGAGGAACCAGAAGTTCAGCCCAGGTTCAAAGATGATCTTAACCTTCCTCCCCTGTCAACGGTCTACATGGTTTTATAATAGGGTTGCCAACCTCCAGGTGGTTGTATAAATATGAAGACACTCCGTGAATGAATTACGAACAAAAGCAGAAAACCTGTATTATATGATACAATTCAAACAATTTGGAATCTTTGTTAAAGAACCCATATATATAAATAGCTAGGTTCCAAAAGTACTTAATACAAAGGGAGAATACAATCAGAGTCCACAATTCCTTTGTATAAAAAACTTCAGGAGTGCAATAGTTCCACGTCTTATGTGAGTGCAGCTATACACGGCTGGCTTCACTTCCGCGTGCAGGTTTCACTTCTTCAGATAGCTGGTACTCTCTAGCTGTGAATGAAATAGAGTTTCAACAATTCTCCTTCACTAGTTTCCCATTCGCTCCACTGATACTCACATAAGACGTGGAACTAGTGTACTCCTGAAGTTTTTTATACAAAGGAATCATGGACTCTAATTGTATTCTCCCTTTGTATTAAGTACTTTTGGATCATATATATA
>NW_015169183.1:473075-498151 GCF_001447785.1 Gekko japonicus | reverse complement strand
TATATATATATAGGTTCGTAATTCATTCACGGAGTGTCTTCATATTTATACAATCTCCTCCCGTGAGCTCTCATTTTTGATCTATAACCTCCAGGTGGTGGCTGGAGATCTCCCTCTATTACAACTGATCTCCAGGTGACAGAGATCAGTTCACTTGGAGGAAATGACCTCTTTGGAAGGTGGACTCGGCATTTTACCCCACTGAATCCGCCCCCTCCCCACACCCAGCCCTCCTCAGGCTCTACCCGCAAAATCTCCCAGTGTTTCCTAGCCCAGAGCTGGAAACCCTATTTAGAGGTGTTCCAATTGCACAGAACATATAAATTGTATACTGATTTATTTAAAACATGTTTATGCCACATCTCCACCCAACTGAGGCCCCCCAAGGCAGTAAGCAGTCGAAAACTTTACAGCCAGCTTTAAAATTAGGAAGAGGAGGAGGAGTTGGAGTTGTATTTATACCCCGCCCTTCACTTGGAGTCTCAGAGTGGCTTACAATCTTCTTTCCCTTCCCCTCCCCACAACAAACACCCTGTGAGACAGGTGGGACTGAGAGAGCTCTTACAAGAACTGCTCCTAAGAGAACAGCTCTGAGAGAACATTGACTGACCCAAGGTCACCCAGCTGGCTGCATGAGGAGGAGTGGGGAATCAAACCCGGTTCTCCCAGATTAGAGTCCGCATTCCTAACCACTACACCAAACTGGCTATTACAGAGTTCTTGCCTCTTGCAAGCACATTGACAGAAAGGAGGGTCAGTGAGGGAACACCACGCAAAACAGAAAATGCTTCACTTCTCGGTGGAAGACAACGATAGAGGGGACAGACAGATCTCCCTGGGGAGGGTATTCCACTGTGTTGGTGCCATGACTGAGAAGTCCCTTTCTCAGGGTGCTGTCCGCCGAGCTGCAAATGATGTGGGGAAGGCAGATACCCGAGGATGACCATAGTCAGCCAGATTAAGGCCAACTGATGCCCCAAGCACAGCCCAACCATTGTGATTTTGAATACCCGTGCTCAGGGGTCATTTCGTAGAAAAAGAGCTAGGGGAACTCATTAGCATAACTCATTAGCATATGCCACACCCCCTGACATCAGGGGCCCGGCAGTGGACCTGCAAGGCCAGCGGGAGTGCGAGGAAGCCCTGCCAAGGCCCTCCCTTGCCCCAGGCAGGCAGGGGTGGGGAGAGGCGGGGAGGAAGCAACTTACCCTCCCTCTTCTCCTTCCTCCTCCTGGCTGTATGAGGGCTGGAAGCGGGGCGGCCGGAAGTAGGGGGCGGGGCTTTGTCATGTGCCCCACCCCCTGCACCTCACTCGGGGGAACGCGTTCCCCCCCGAAATGACCTCTGCCCGTGCTGTTATCTTACAGGACAAGGAAAGACAGTTTGAATAAACGTGCCAACAGATTTGGATGGAAGGCTAAAACCCCTGTGGGAAAAGGGGGGCCTTTTTTGGAATTGCCCAAAAATGTGCCCAAAAACATTTCACAAGGTAACACTTTTGTTCCATATTCCACATCTTATACTCATATCATCCCAGATCTAAAAATACCTTACCTACAAGTAGTTTGTAGATTAAAAAAAAAAATGCTCTGCAGTGAAAGCTATTCTTTAACAGAGTATCACACCCTTGCTTTATTGTTGAACTACTTTCTTGGTGGGTTTTGTTTGTTTGTTTGTTTGTTTTGGCCTTGCCATTGAAAACTCCCCTTTTAGAGCCCTCACCTTGTTAGAAATGTTCATATGGCAATTATGCAGAATGTGCTGCTAGCTGCAAGATACCAACCCTGATGGAACAATAATAATTTGATGCAATGTGGCATTTTCGGATTTCCAAGGTAATGCATGTATGGCATACAAAACATTGTTATGTAGTAGTGCTTTAGAGCAGGACTGACAGCAATTTATATAGGAAACAGTCAACTAAAATAGGGCAAGGAGAAATTAGCTGTGGATTATCATTGTGGGTTTATCTCTTTGTCCGTATATAAGCAAAACCATTGTGTTCCATTTTCATTTTCTAGCCAAATATTTATCGGCTCAGCTTCGGACTCTTCTAGGCAGGAAAACGTCTGCCTGATCTCTCTGTTTCTTCTAGATTAATTAATGGCTGAAGTGCCTGTCTATGCTTTAGCCAGTCTCCGTAACTCAATGTGCACTTGCTTTTTGCAGTTTCTTTTTGGCTCCCTTGTTTAATGAGGAGCGAGGGACAATGAAGCAAGTTGGCATATTGGTACAGTGTGAACAGAGGAAGCACACAGTGAATACTGAGAACATCTTAAAGCTGGGAAAGTATGGAAGAAGGCAACCAAGGCAATTAAGGGGTTGGTGACCTTTCCTATGAAGAAAGGCTGAACAGTCTGTGACTTTTCAATTTAGAAATCAGACAACCAGAGGGGGATATGCTTATGCATAAGTGGACAAAATTCTTTACTCAGTGAATAAATAAGTTGTGTAATTCACTGCCAGTGGATGTAGTGATAGACATAAGCATGGATGTCTTTAAAAGGAGTTTAGATAGATTCATGGAGGAGAGGTCCATCAATGGCTACTGGGCACATTGACTAAATGCAGCATACCTCTGAATACCAGTGCTGGGAGGCAGCATCAGGGGAAGGCCTTGGCCTCTATGTCCTATTTGCTGGTTCTCCAGGGTAACTGGCTGGATGCTGTGTGAAAAAGGTGACTGGATTAGATCATGGACCACTGGTTAGCTGCAAATGTGTTCTTATGTTCTTACATTCATTTTGCGACTACCCCATGGCAAAAGAAAACCACATTTCACCGTTGCCTCGGGTCCAAATCTGTTCTATCTTGCAAGTGAGCTACTTCATCTTGCTCTTGATGGTGCAAATGTGGATTATTTATCAGCTTTGGGTGATTTATTTGCTGGGCTGGGCATTTCACAGTCATTTGTGTCAGCCGTGATCTGGTTACCAGTATTGTGGCAAGTCAATATGAAAACAATATCAAACCTCAGTCAAATCATAGTTGCTTGGATGAACTTGTTATTGTGGACTGAAGTTGTAGAAGAGGAGTACCCAGTTGAACCTAGGTTGTAGTTAATGTTTCCTTAAAGGAGGAGACAGTCTCGACTGATTTGAAGAACCTTCTGAAGCTCTCTGAAACCCTCTTGGTCATCCTGACTGATGACCTTTGCCCAAAGAGAGACACATGGGAGTGCATCACTGTCATCTGACCTCTTGGCAGCTTTCAGTAACATTGACCATGATATTGTTCTGGATTGACTGTCACCATGTTCTGGTCTTGGAGGCACCAGGCTCACAATTTCAATTGTAGCCTAACTGGCCAACGAGTACAATATTTTGACTTTTGAGACAGCTGCTCGGTCCTATAGCACTGGTGCAGTAGTTCTGTCTCAGAAGTTTCCATTTTGTCTTCCTGGCTCTTCAGTATCTACATGAAAACTCAGGAAGAGGCTGTCCAGAGATTTAGGGTAATAAGTCTGCAGATGATATTCAAATTTACTTTTCAGCTGATTTGATGAGGCAGTCAGGATTCTAAATAACTTTGTGGAGATGGACTGGATAAAGACAAATAAACTGAAGAGCAGTCCTATGATGTCTGAGGAACTACTTTCTGTCAGTATAGCCAATGGCAGATTAAGGAGTTTTCTCCACTTCTTGCCATAATAAAATGGTATAATAATGGGGCAAATTAAGAGCATTTGAAGCAATGTTCCACTAGGTACAGAACACCTCCCTTTTGGTCTGTAATACCTACCGCACAATCCTAAACAGTGTTGCGCCTTTCTAAATCCATGGGTGTATAAGGGTGTAAGCACCAATAGTCTATAAAACTTGTCTGGATTCAAGTGAATTCTCATTATTATTTTTTTAACCTGTGAGTTACAGTTTCTAAGGATGGATGTTGAATATCTCTGAGGATAAAAAAAAACCACTGTGATGTTTCTGTTTGTGGGTCTGTTTTAGTAGCCCATTTAAGTTGCAGATCACTGAGTGTGAGTCTAAAGCAAGTCCATAGATAAAGGTAAAGGTTCATTTGCTCGAAAGCCAGTCGAGTCCGACTCTAGGGTTGCGGTGCTCATCTCCGTTTCAAAGCCGAAGAGCCAGCGCTGTCCAAAGACGTTTCCGTGGTCATGTGGCCGGCATGACTAAGCACTAGGACACACGGAACGCTGTTACCTTCCCACCGAAGTGGTACCTATTTATCTACTTGCAATTTCTTGCTTTCGAACTGCTAGGTTGGCAGGAGCTGGAACTAGAGACGGGAGCTCACTCCGTCATGCGGCACCCGGGTCTCGAACTGCTGAACTACTGACCTTCCATAGATAGGTATATAGAAATTGATGTACTCATAGGAGCAAACCTAGAGAGCTGAAGAAATTTGGTCTAGAAATGCAAATGCAGCCATACCATCAGTGCCATATTTAACATGGAGGCAGTGGGCTGGATACAGACTAAAATTTCCAGACACAGAACGAGACTTTCCTGCTTCTCCTTTCCACTGCAGCCCACTGATCTCCATAAACTGCTGCTCCCAAGAGATGGGGGCGGGGGCTAATGAATGGCATGAGGGGAATCTGCAGCAGGAAGGAGGAATTGGTGGGAATTGCCAGTTCAGCCTGCATCCAAACCAGTGTTTTAGCTGTAGGTAATGTCAGAAAGGAGCTGCGGTGGCTCAAGTGGTTAAGACGCTGAACTGCAGGCTGTGGAAGATCATTAGTTCAGCAGTTTGAGACCCGAGTGTGCCGCATGATGGGGTGAGCTCCCATCTCTGGTCCCAGCTTCTGCCAACCTAGCAGTTCGAAAGCAAGAAATTGCAAGTAGATAAATAGGTACCACTTCGGTGGGAAGGTAACAGCATTCTGGGCGCCTCGGTGTTAATCATGCCGGCCACATGACCACAGAAACGTCTTCAGACAGCGCTGGCTCTTCGGCTTTGAAACGGAGATGAGTCGGATTCGACTGGCTTTCGAGCAAGGGAACCTTTACCTTTACCTTTAATGTCAGAAAGCTGAAGGTGGTACATAAAATTCCAACTGAAGGATATCACAGTTGTGAAAAGTGTTGGTAGATTGGTTAGAAGTATGTGGCTATATTTGCCCCAGTGCTCCAAATGACTGAACATTAAGATTTTGCACCTTTAAACTGGAGGCCAATGACACCTTAGAGCCAGTTTGGTGTAGTGGTTAGGAGCGTGGACTCTAATCTGGGTAGAACTGGGTTTGATTCCCCACTTCCCCACATGCAGCTCCTGGTGTGACCTTGGGTCAGTTACAAGTTCATTCAGAGCTGTTCTCTCAAGAGCAGTTCTTGTAAGAGCTCTCTCAGCCCCACATACCTCACAGGGTGTCTGTTGGGGGGAAGGGAAAGGAGATTGTAAGCCACTCTGAGACTCCTTCAGGGAATGAAGGGTGAGGTATAAATCCAATCTCTCCTCCTCCTCCTCCTCTTTCCTGCTACAGTCTAACATGGATACCCATCTGGAACTATCATCCCTAAACCTCTTATTAGCATGGTACAAACTGACCCTTCAAGAATTAGCACTTAGTGTGGCAACTATAAGAGGGCTATCAACATTTGCAACTAGTCCCCCCGGAATGAGCAAACTGTTGAGTCTCCATTCTGTACCTAAATGAAGAGATGCTTGGCGAGAATTATGGCAGAAATCATAAGATAATTTAACCAAGATATGATTAAACAAAAAAATGCATGAGAAATAGTATCCTGTATGTGACATCCACCTAAGTTGCATGTGGCAGGTTCTTATTATGTTATGTCTTTGGAAAGCCATACGGACCATTTAAAATTCATTGGTTTATCAATGTAATATGTATTGAAGGAATGTCTCTATACCAGTTTACTGATTTCACTACATACGCGCAAAGCTTATAGAAATATGATTAACTACATGAGTAATTGCCAGTTGCAAGTAAATAATGCAGATGGATAGTTTCATTAAGGGAGCAACGTGGGGTCATTATGAGGTTCTGGTTGCTGCCCCTGATCTTTCGAAAAAATATAGTTCTCTAAGCCACCAATGTGAAAGGGCGATAAAATATCACAAGTAGACTCACATTAAGCCGGATAATATGCAGGCTGCTTGATTTGTATTGAATATGTGTCTGGTGGCTGAAACCCACTGTAATGAACTTGCCCACAAATCACAGCTTAATGGGAATCTACTTATACATATTGCTTAATTAAAAGTTGTGAGCTTATTAACATGTGTCTTTGGCACTGAGCTTTGGGGATGTAATCTCTGTGCAAATAAGACTAGGTTGTAAAAGTTTTATAGATTGACAATGATATTAAATTCCACACCCTAATAAGCTGTTATTTTCCCAAAGAACAGTTCAGATTCTGTGTATGTACGCTGTTCTGGTGTGTTGGCTGTTCTGCTTTCCACCGCACATAGCACTTTCCGTTCTGTAAGATATAGACAGCGACATGCCTCTCTTGGGGTGTACTTCTTAGTATTAATTATGTGTCCTGTGTAACATATATGTTGTTGCTGTTATACAACTATCATAGTACAATTCACTAGCACCACTAGTTAGATTTTGCCATTTGTTTCCTGTAAAACAGTTTATCATTCATTTCCTGTAATGCAGCTGAAAAGTGGAGAGAAACATCATCATCATCTATAACAACAACAACAACAACAACTTTTTAATGTTTTTACTGTTATTTGCTGCGTTCTGATTTATTGTTTTTATTGTTTTAATTGTGAGCTGCCTGTCTGGCAACTCTTTTTAATGACAAATGTAAACAAAAAAAATTATTCCAAGAAATAGCAAACACAGAAGCAATAGATTTGCTCTGGTAGTGAAGTGAAATGTAGCACAAGCAATTAGGAACTATAATGCTAAGACTGACCAAATAATATTGATCACACTTCATGGAAAGCCTATCAGCTTAACCATCGCTCAAGTTTACACACCAGCTACAGATGCTGAAGAGGAAGAAATGGAAAGCTTTTATGCAAGTGTCCAGGAAGAAATTGATTGTACACCTAAACAAGATGTGCCGATAAGCATAGGTGACTGGGACGCAAAAGTAGGAAACAAAGTAGAATCAAATGTTGTCAGAAAATTTGGGCTAGGAGCATGAAACAAAGCAGGAGAGAGACTCAAAATTCTGTGAAGGAAACAATTTGTTCATTGCAAACACATGTTTCAGGCAACTGAATAGACAATTGTATACATGGACATCACTGGATGGTGAATACTGAAATCAAATAAATTTCACAAGATGGAGAAGAGATGCTCTATTGGAATAACAAGACAGACAACAGTTTGGAGTAAACAAGGGCCACTCTATTAACTATTTAACATAACATTGTGGCAAGGGACCATCTAAGCGAGCACAGAACAGACAAGGCAGGTGTCATTCCCTTGACCAACCTCCTTGCCCTTTTCTCAGGCGGGTCACCCAGCTCCGGTCTTGAGCCATCGATCTGGCTTGTGACCGGCAGCCCAGCAAACTGGTCGCCACATAGGAGCGCCTACCCCTGAAGCCTGACAACTTGCAGAGAGGAGCAGACCCTATGAGGTTCTTAGAGGAGGTGATCACCATTCCCCACCCTGGACCTGAAAATCCGAAGGCAGTTCCTGATGACCCCCTGTTCCCTAATGTGGAAATTGCCATCAGGTGCTCACCGGTTCTGGTTTCTTGCCCGCACCAACCTGCCACGGCCAAGACCAAGCCTCTGCTTTGGTCTTTGCCCCCACTAAAAGGCCAAGGCTGAGCTAATCCCTTGCTGCAAGTCCTGCAAAAAGAACCCGTTGCCCTTGTCAGATAGGTGCACCCCATCAGCCCTATACAGGACTTGGAACTCGACCCGTATATTGGGGTGTGGCAAAATAGCCCTAAACCACCCTCCATGGCCTTCCTCATTTGCCTGTTAGCCTTACACCTTGCACGGTCAATGCAGCGGGGGTCCCCCAAGTTCTGCAACTCCTGGCGGGGCAGAATAGCCGACCATACTATCTGCACACCGGGCCACCTTGCCCAAATCCTCGCAAGGTCCACCTTAGCTTGTATCACCATGGCCAAGCCCTTCATCAGACCAAGGTCATTTCCCCCTAGGTGCACCAGCAAAACGTGAGGTGGAGGCCCCCACCTCTCTTTGAATAACAGGGGAAGGAGTGCAGGCCATCTCATACCCCTCCTTCCCAACCATTCTATGACAGCCCACTCGCTTAGGCCCAGCTGAGAACCGATGGGTGTCCACCTGGCCCGGTGAGCGGCCCAAAAGACCATACTGTGGCTGCAAACAGTGACTCGTCGTCTTGCCCCATGGCCAGCAGCACCTGTAAGAGGAACCCTATTAATAACTGAGAATTACCTCACTGCACAATTTCAAACCCCTCTTAAAGCTAACAAGCACGAGTATACAACTGGCAGGCGGGAGCTGGCTCCGCCCACCCCATCCACATCATGATGCCATGCGTCATGCTATTGTTGCTGCCCCGGCTCCTCCGAGGCGGCAAAAAAGCTTCCGGACCTCACCGGCTTTGCCGGGAGGCCGAAAACTCCGTTCTCGCTACTAAAACAAGCCCAGGACCTTATTGTGGTACAGACCATGAGTTATTAATGTTGAGAATTAGAATAAAGCTGATGAAAAACGCAAAAACATTAATAGTGCTGAAATATGAGTGAATGAGTGAAGGAATGAATGATACTTATTTGCTGTCAAAGACCATTTATCAAAATATTACATTTGTTAAATACAAGCAAATTAGCTTTCAGCTCTAAAAATAAACATATAACCTTAAAAACATTAAAATGTTAAAAGGAGAAAGGTTTAACAGTCCATTATATCAAAATAATTACAAGATGTTTAAACCAAACTGCTTATGAGTCATGCAAAGGTAAATGAGGATTCTACTTGATCGGCTTCTTATTGTGACATTTTACTAGTTGCAAGCAGAATTTTGCTATTTGTCTGGAGATCTGCTGATTTTCCTCTATTAAAAGTCTCTCTAGATCAGCACTATCTGCATCAAATTCTGGTCTATCCAAGAGGGGGGCAATAAGCTTATCCCTATAAACCTGATGAAAAGGACAGCAAAAGAAAATGTGGAGCATCGAGTCCACTTCTCCCATAGAGCTGAAATATAATCTAAACAACATTCCTGAAAAGTTTAAAGACCATGTAAAGAACAGATTTGCATTACTAAGTTCAAGTGAATGGGAACTGGGGAAAATGATGAGTTGAAATCAGTGATATTGTCAGTGAAAAATGCACAAAGACTATTCCTGTAGTCAAAATAAATGAAAAGCATTGATAGATGACTAATAAAATTCTTCAAATTGTTGAAGACTAACAAGAGGCAAAAGTAAAACATGACAGAAATAGAATCAGAAGACTAAATGCAGCATCCCAGTGACTCACATTTAGAACTATTACAATAACCAGAACAACAAGAAAGAAAGAACAAGGGATCTGTTCCAGAAGATCCAAGAAATCAAGGGAAAATTGAAAGTACGGTTAGGCATGCTGAAAGATCAAAAAGGAAACACATTAACTGAAGAGGACAAAAGATAAAGGAAAGATGGGAACAATACACTAAAGAACTATACAGAAAAGATGGAAGGATGACAGATTCCTTCCAAGAAGAACCTTTTAAATAAGAACCTGAAATTTTAGAAAGTGAAGTGAAAGCTGCACTCACAGCAACTGAGAAAAAGAAATCACCAGTAGTAGATCAAGAGAGCTATTTCAAGGCACAGAAACATCTGAACAAGAATATGTCAACAAATATGGAAAATAAAACAATGGCCCACAGAATGGAAATGGTCGATCTACATTCCAGTTTCCAAAAAAAACAGACATCAAAGACTGTAGAACTATCAGACCATTGCATTAATTTTTCATGTGAGTAAAGTGACACTCAAAATTTTACAGCAAAGACTGTTACCATATATAGAATGAGAAATTCCAGATATTTCAGATGGATTCAGAAAAGGAAGAGGCACTAGAGATTATTTTGCAAATTTACATTGGCTTCTGGAGCATACGAGAGAATTTCAGAAGAAAATCAGCTTGTGTTTCATGGATTACAGCAAAGGTTTTGATTGTGTGGATCATGAAAAGTTATGGTTGGTTTTAAAAGGAATGAGTATGCCATAACATCTGATTGTTTTAATGTACAATTTATACTCTGGACAAGAGGCTTCTGTTAGGACAGAATATGGAGAAATGGCAAAGGTGTCAGTCAATAATGTATTTTATCTCCTTGTCTCTTCAATCTCTATGCAGAACATAACATCAAGAAAGGCGGATTAGATTTAGATGATGGAGTGAACACTAGCAGAAAGAACATTAATAATCTGAGATATGCCGATGACTCTACATTGATGGCAGAAAAACAGTGAAGGTTGGAAATTACTCCTGATGTAGGTTAAAGCAGAAAGTGCCAAAGCAGGATTACAGCTGAACTTCAAGAAGATAAAAGAAATGACTACTGGGGAACAACGTGACTTTAAGGCTGACAATGAAGAAATGGACACTGTTAAAGATTTTTTATTCCTTGGCTCCAGCATCAACCAAAATGAAGACTACTACCAAGAAACCTGGAGGAAATTAAGACTGGAAAGTTCAGGCATGAAGGAGCTAGAAAAGATCCTTAAGATCCCCAAGATCAAGCTAATTCACTGTATGTAGGGATAAGCACAAACCAGAAAAATGCAGGGGTTTAAGGGGACTTGTAGTCTTTTTATACCCTGCTTTCTGCTCTGTCCAAAAATCACCATGAACTGCTTTAAAAGTTCATGTAAGTTCATGGTGGTAGACCTGTCACAAACTTCGGTTCGCAAACCACGGACAGGGCAGCTGATTTCCTTAGTCTTTTTTCCTTTTGAGATATAAATTACTCTCTGTGCTGATATGGTTCAACTTCCTTCCTAGAGCCAGTTTGGTGTAGTGGTTAAGTGCGCGGACTCTAATCTGGGAGAACCGGGTTTGATTCCCCACTCCTCCACTTGCACCTGGCTGGATGACCTTGGGCAAGCCGTAGTTCTGATAAGAGCTGTTCTTGAAAAAGAGCAGTTTCTGTCAGAGCTTCTCTTCTTCTTCTTCTTCTTGTTTCCCCTCCCCTCTTCATTCTGAAGGCCCTTGCTGTATAAAAACATATTTACTAGCTAGTCATAGCAGTTAAGATTGTTCAACCTAAGCAAAACTCTTCCATTGAAGACTGTATGCAAAAGCAACAATTTGGTCTACTCTTTGTGGTATTACCTCATCTCCTAAAAACCATTGTTCACTCAGCTTGACTCTATAAAGGAAGCCACTTGGCCCTCAGTTTGCAAGACCTGAGCAAGGCTGTTAATGATTCTGGAGGACATTAATTCATAGTGTTTCCATAAGTTGGAAGTGACTTCATGGCGCCCAGCGCACAGATCATAGCCAGGTAAACCTGACATGTGTGTCGAACAACAACATGCCAGACCATTTTGCTTAGCACATTGCGGCATGCAGCCTCTGTCCATGAAGCTTTGGAGATACCACTCGGGCTCAACTTACAGAGACTCTGACCAATACTACCCTAGTCTCCTACCCCTTTTGTTTGTTAGTACACCAGCATATTTATGGGTAGATCCAGGGGGGAAGCTGTGTTGATCTGAAGCAGTAGAATAAATGTTGAGTCCAGTGGCACCTTTAAGACCAACAAAGGCTTATTCCCCTTTTTCAGATATACACTCACACACGACCTCTTACCTTTCAATTCAACGTATTGCCACCTTCTCTCTCTTTAAACTTTCTCCATTTAGTTTGTTCTCTATCTTCATGCTTGAGAAGCTGCAGGGCTGAGTCACTAGAGCAGCTAACGTTGTAAGAAATGGACATGGAGTTTTGATGAAGAAGAAGAAGAAGAAGAGATTGGATTTATACCCCGCCCTTCACTACCCAAAGGTGTCTCAGAGCGGCTTACAAACTCCTTTCCCTGCCCCTCCCCACAACAGACACCCTGTGGGGTGGGTGGGGCTGAGAGAGCTCTGACACAAACTGCTCTTTTTCAAGGACAGCTGTGCCAGAGCTTGCGACTGACCCAAGGTCACATCAGGCAGGTGCAAGTGGAGGAGTGGGGAATCAAACCCGGTTCTCCCAGATTAGAGTCCGCACACTTAACCACTACACCAAACTGGCTCTCACAACTATGCTCAACACGCAGCTTTACATGCAGAAGATCGTATTCCATAATGTAACATCAATCCACTTTATTTTACTATTTTTCTGTCTTGTGCTATAGCACTCGGCCTATGTTTCAGTTGTGTTATGTTGTACAGTATATATGATCAGTGTTCCCTCTAAGCTGAGTTAGTGTGAGTTAGCTCACAGTTCTTTAGCCTCCGGCTCACACATTTTTGTCTTAGCTCAGAAAGGAGGGCTCCAGAGCAAACTAATTTATGCAGCAGCCAAATTGCTCGCTCACAACTTTAACGCGAGTAGCTCACAAAGTAGCATTTTTGCTCACAAGACCCCACAGCTTAGAAGGAGCTTTGTATATGATATCAATAAAGTATTTAAAACTTTTAAAAGGTTTACTCAAGGTATGAGCTTTCATGTGCACACACACTTCTTCGGTTACAAGGAAATGGAAACAGAAATAACAGTCATAGATATGGAAGGTGGGCAGTCATTTAGCATACAGAACAATGAAGATGTTTTTAATGGTTTAAAAGAGTAGCAAGCTGCCAATATGTCTTTTCCGTGTATATGAGATGTGTTTCACCCCCCCCCCATATTTCCTTCCCTTAACTGGCTTACACTCTGGTGCGCATGTTTCCCCTCATCCTCCAGTGCTCATAGTTAACTGCATTCCTTTCCATGTACGCTAGCGTTGCTTTGAAGGAACCTTATCAGCCAAAGCTACAGGTGCTGCACTTTTGGAGGCTTTTTTCTTAGTCTATAATGAACAGTAGTGTGAGAACAGAAGAATTGTTTAATTAGCTACAGCCGTTGCTTTCTCAAGGTTTGAGCGCGAGATGAGCCTCAAGGCGGGCGCGGGAATCATATCTATTATGGCCCATGTTATTTTGAACTTGTTTTATTATCCCAGTCTCAAGCCCTTTGTGTTATTCTGAACAGAAAAGTTGTTCTAAGTACTTCATGGCTTCAATAAAATAAAACTTTCCTGCAAGAGTGTATTTCATTGTTCGCTGTGAATCTGACACTTAGCTGATACGGCTGTCATCTGTTAGGGTTCAACTCATGGGGGGGGGGAAACATAGCAAGGAAATAAATATGTCGGAATTGGAGATGGACGTATCCTTAACTGTGGAATGGTGAGAGTCTGTCATCAGGTTCCATCCATCTCCTCTCAGGTGAGGAGTTTCGGAGGGCAGCCACGTTGGTCTGCAGAAGAACCGTTTGGTTTCAGTCCAGCAGCACCTCAGAAACCAACAAGAGTTTCAGGGTGTAAACTCTCGAGAGTCACGGCTCCCTTCCTCAGACACACTAGTAGCAGCTCTTGTCCTGTAAGGCGCTACTGGACTCCAACCTTTGCAGGTAGACAGCAAACATATAAGAAGCTGCCTTACTCAGAATCAGAACCTAGGTCTAAGGTCATGGCAGACTGGGTCTAAAGTAGAGGGCTTTCCCTGTATGTAAAAATGACAGAATCATAGAGTTGGAAAGGACCTACACAGTCATCTAGTCCAACCCCCTGCACAATGCAGGAAATTCACAAATACCCTCCCCCATCCCCAGTGACCCCTGCTCCATGCCCAGAAGATGACAAAAAAAATCCTCCCGGATCCCCAGCCAAACTGGCCTGAAGAAAAATTGCTTCCTGACCCCACAGTGGTAATTAGAATTTCCTGGGTATGTAAGAAAGAACTAAGCACTGATGCAACCCTTCCTGCCCTCCCTCTCATGATCTGCCTAAGTTCACAGAATTAGCATTGCTGTCAGATGGCCATCTAGCCTCTGTTTAAAAACCTCCAGAGAAGGAGAGCCCAAGGAAGCCTGTTCCACTGAGGAACCACTCTAACTGATTGAACCTGGGACCTTCTGCAAACCAGATGTTCTACCACTAAGTCATGGCCTTTCCCCGCTAAAAAGGGTGAATGTTTTGGCACTCAAGCCAACAAGGTTGCCTGTCTCTGATATAAATGTAACAGGAAGTACTTCTGTTTTGGGGTCCTACCTCCCGGTTTTCATTGATTGTAGCATGACAGAAAGTGCAGGGCTATTTTTGGGCAGGAACGCACAGGAACGGAGTTCCGGCTGGCTCCCAAGTTGGCCACGCCCAGCAGGAACTCATTAGCATAATAGGCCACACCCAACAGCAGGAACTCATTAGGATTGGCTACATTAGGGGTGTGTGGCCTAACATGCAAAGGAGTTCCTGCTACAAAAAAGCCCTGGGTTTTGACAACAAACAAGGTAAACAGAATAAGAAGCAAAAGGTGGATGTGGCTGGATGTCGACACTTCTGGTAATATGGGGGTGCAGCCTAATATGCTAATGAGCTATGCTCTCATGGGTGTGACTGGATATGCTAATTAGTTTCTGTTGTTGGGTGTGGCCTATTATGCTAATGAGTTCCTGCTGGGCTTTTTCTACAAAAAAAGCCCTGAGAAAGTGGATACATATAGGAGCATGTGGAAGTGTCTGAGCTGCTTTCCTTTGGTCAGATGAACTCACAAATCAGTTAAACCAAAGCGATGTAAGCTGATTTAGCCCTAACCATTTAATGGGACTAAAGTAGTTTGCAAGCTGAGTGCTTCAGTTTATCTAAATTATAGAGAATATATTAAGAAAAGCCTCATTGATTTTTCTTTCTTAATCAGCTATAATTGTGTCAAAATTAGCCATAATAAGACAAAGAGATTTTTGAAAGAAAACTACCATAACCACATTATTGTAAATTAAATTGAAAAAGACTTGATTAAGCAATAGGCTGATTTCTCCCTGAAGTATGGGAGTCCGATTAATGTGATAATATTCGGCATGAATATCAATATTACCACACAAAATAGCAGTGTTCCTCTACTGCAGTATTAATAGTTTACATTGGGGAGACATCTTATCTCAGTTTACGAGACTATAAATCTTGAGTCAAAACACAATCCAGTCTTCTTTTGGGGGGGACAGTCTGTGTATTAAATTACACACGAGTTCCTGAGCTTGTCTTAGCATTTTCACGCACAAACACTTCCCTTTTCATTTCTGTCATGAAATAGCTTTTGAAGTTGACTTTTACCCCAGTTGCAAATGGAAGATTAAAAGAAAAAGAAAGACTTTTCGCCAGATATTGGAAACAAGAGGGCATACCCTCTAAAAAGAATGAATACACAAGATACTAGATGTGGTAGAAATGGACAAACTAACCACAATCCTGCAAAGTAGAGATGATGTGTTGTTTAACCGTAGATGGACAAAATTTTATACTTGGATAGACAGAAATCAATGTATATAATATTATACGTGACTCCATTAGTTGTTGTTTTTTTGTTGTTGTTGTAAAATATTGTATATATATTACCCAATGTAGGGTATTGGAAAAAATTATAAATAAAATGCTTTAAAAAAGAAAAGAAAAAAAGAAAAGAAAAAGAAAGAGCGCTAGCTGGGTGCCAGCACAATTGTTTTCACTTGGTGGCTTACTGGATACCAGTAGAATGGCCAATCGAAATGTGTCACGTGAATCCAAAGCCAACTGGCTTTGATCAAGACACTTATCAAGCACGCACAACAGCTAGTGGCATCCGTATAAACAAATGCATCCAAACATTTTAATGCTTCCTCTCCATTCCAGGCACATCTGCCTATCAAGGCGGCCCTAATTGTTCCTGAATGTATTTGAGTTGCAGCTGTTTTGTAATAATGGACACACAAGTTTGGAATGCAATGAGAAGCATCTGATGATTCAAAAACCTGATTCTGTCTGTGCTTGGGGAAGAAATGGGAGAGTTTCTTAACCTTGGACTCCAAACGACAAGACAGGCAGGGGTTGATGAAAGGCTGGTGTAAACCAAAGCAACACTTGACTAACAAACTATATTTGTGTTGCCTGCAGATCCCAAGTAAGGGGAATTTTGTGGGTCAGGAATCTTCCGATGCGCAAATGCATATCTCTATCAACAGTGCATTTGGATGGCCCCTTCCATGAATATTCAGTCTCATTTAATTGGGTGGAGTGCGGCAGTACTTTTAGGCACTTTCTCCAAGCCAGTGAGCTATTTCTTGTCCAGCTATCACAGCACCCTTTTCAGACCAGGCATTGCTGTTGCTTTGGATTTGTAGAGTAACCAAGTAAGAGCTTTCATTCATACAGACCATGGGGTGAGACACTTCTGTATGGAACATTCCTAATGCATCCAGATTCAGATGTCAAAACTTATTACCTCTGGCCATTTGAGAGAACTTGAGTGTGATCTGCTTCTCAAAGTTCCACTTATAGGAACATCGATAGAAACGTAGAGACATAGAGCTGGAAGGGACCTCAAGAGACATCTAGTCCAACCCGCACATGAACCCACATGACGCTTCCTACTGAATCATGCCAATGGTCCATCAAAGTCTGTATTGTCTACTCAGACTGGCAGCAGCTCTCCAGGGTCTTGGACTGAGGTATTTCACATCACCTCCTTTGTAGACCTGGAGTTGCTGGGGATTGAATCTAGAACCTTCTGCATTGAAAGCAGAGGCTCTCCACCGTGCCACAGCCCGTCCTCCTGTACAGCTCAGGAAATTCACAACTACCTTCCCCCTCACCCTCCCCTGTCACCCCTTCTCTATGCACACAGGAAGGCAAAAAACTTTCAGGATCCCTGGTTAATCTGGCCTGGAGGAAAATTCCTTCCTGACCCCAAAGTGGCAAACTGGCATTTCCTTGGGTGTGTAAGAAAGGGCCATGAGAACTAAGCACTGAGGCAACCCTTCCTGCCCTCCCTCTCATGATCTGCCCAAGTCCACAGAATCAGCATTGCTGTCAGGTGGCCATCTAGCCTCTGCTTCGAAACCTCCAAAGAAGGTTTTTAAAAACCTCTACTCATTTGAATAACTTTGGATCACACTCCTTATCATGTGTTCAGTGTGATTCTAATGGCAACCGGGGGGGGGGGGAGCAGCTTGAATAAACATAAGAAAAATCAGTACAATGATGACATCAGTGGTGCCCAAGTGCTGTGAAAATTCCGTACCCGGCAATGCATTTGTTTAACTTTGAAAAATCCTGCTTGTCATTTTGAGAAAATCCCTTTCGAGCAGCAGCTGGATTCATGCTTTGAGATAGGAGCTTCCTTAGCCAGACAGATGTAGCACTCATCAGAAGTTAATTTGCAGGGATATTCACATATGCAAATCATGTCACAATCCTGAAATGCAACCACATAATGAGTGGAAAATATTATACCCATAAATCATATGACCACGATCATCACAATTTCCATTGAGGCAGGGCAAAATTTGACAGCGTTTATAACGTTGCTGTTTTTTTTAGCCCATAAAAACCCTCTGTTTTTGGAGAGTTTGCTGCCCTGGTGATCTTAAAAAAGCTCCCCGAGTCTGGCATAATGAGTCCTCAAGTGCATTATAACTTACCAGTAATTACATTTCAACATTTCTGCTTTCAGCAGTTACTGTTTTATTCATAAACATTTAAACATTGAATCAGGCATAAAATAAGAATGTTGGCAACAAACAGACTTAATTTCATTAACTATTAGGTAAACTCTGGCTTGCTTCTTCAAATAATCCTTGGTTTGAATGCTAAAGATGTAATGAACTTCATGGTTCATCGCATCTGACATTGCTTAATTAATGGGTGCATTTATAGTACATAGGCCTTGGTAATTGATTTATATGCATGATTTGCCTATACAGCTGTTAGTTCCTGTAGGAAAGTCATAATTCAAATGTAGACATATTTTCTAGATATAGGGAGGACAAAAAAAATCCCCACAACCCTACCAACTTGACAAGTTCCTTTCAAAAACATGCTAGCAAATTTATAGCACAGAAAAAACAATGGTACGGGGAGAGGGGGAAGAAACAATTGAAACATTAATATAATGGCTTTAAGTTTTCACAGATCATTCATTACAAATGGAAAATGTTTCATCATAAAAGTGAAGATCATTTGGTTTGGGGACCCAAATTTTTGTGAGATCATTTGCATCTGAAGTGGATAGTATCTAATAGATACTATACATGTAACATGAATGTAGGATGCTCTTTATCAAACTGCGCACCTGAATTTCAGTTGCCAAAATCTGATTCGAATAGTCAACTGTACCTCAGCCAATTTCCCTTCATTGTATCCTGTATGATAAGAGGGTTAGTCTGGGAGATGGTTTTGACTCAGATTAAGGTTATCACTCAATATGACCTACCGAGACAACCAGGATTAATTCTCTGATGTATGGCAAGACACATCAGTCCCCCAAATTCATAAAAAACTTGATATCAACCTTATTAGTAGCTGCCAGGATGGTCATTGCCATTAAATGGAAAGATCCTACCTCACTTCGTTTGAACTTGTGGTATGCCAAGGTGGTATGCCAAGGTCTAGGAACTATATGCGATGGACAAAATATCAGATAATACGGGCATGTTTACAAACACAGGAAGCCATGTGAACATAAAGAATAAATGGCTCCCATTTCTAGAGACATCATTTCTACCTAATTCGAGATCCCAAATTCCACAATGTTTTTACAAAATAGTTAATTATATGTAACAATAGATATAGTTTTAAGAACAGTCTGGAAGATCTCTATGGTATAACACCAATCTATACTACTGTTATTGTATGTAACCTTTTGAATTTTGAGCTGCTAAGCCTAGTTGTTGTTGCTATGTTATAGGTTAAAATTGTTGTTAAATGAAAAAAATTAATAAGGATATTTTAAAAAGTTGTATCCTGTACGGTTTCTTGTCCATGTCTGCCCCAGAATCCCATCTCTTCTGGTGTTAAAGTTGTCCCCTCTTTTCTGAATTAGCAGAAAGCTCTCAGGATCCAATCCAGTGAGAGGCAAGGTGCTCACTTATTTAAGCCAAAATATCAAAATGCGATACGGCTGCTTCGCACATGCACATACATCTCTTTATTGGTCAACCCTTGTAGGTGAAAATATGAGTTGAATCCATTGATGTATACCATTGTATGTTTGAGACGATTTCTTCCAGGATGGTTTTGACTGTGGCGCCTCATTGTTCCCTATAACACTCTGCCTATGCAGCACGATGTGCGTGAACAGGAATGTTTGAACCAGGCTTCTGTTCTACTGAGTTCAGAGCCAAATATTTCATTTTAACCAGGCTGCATATTGGGCCGTCAGTGTAGAGAAGTGGTTAGGGCCCAGTGACAGAGCAGCTGTTTTACATGCAGAAGGTTCCAGGCTCTATCCCCTGGTTCAAGTAGTTGACAATGGGAAAGACCTCTGCCTGAGACCCTGGAGAGCTGCTGACAGAGCAGACGAGAAGGAGCTTGATTGGCTCAGTTTAAGGCTGCTTTATGTCAGTTCGGTGGGTCAGAAAGAGTTTCCAAAGCTTTGTGTGAGTCTGAAGCACTCTTCAGATATTCTACTGCTATGAATCCCCTTTTGCCCAGAGGACTAAACTCTCTCTCTCACTTTCATCTTCCCATCGTTTCTAACAGTTACAACTCCTCGCAGAACAAACATTTGCTAGATTCCCTGGATTTTATTCACCAAACTGATTTCAGACAGATTAGAGATGGTGCAGGAAGGCATTACAGAAAGGGAGAATGAACTGCATTTGAAGTATCAATCAATCAATCAATCAATCAATAAACCTTTAATGGCATATACAACATTAAAATCAGAGACAGAAAATGACACAATCAACTAAGAATCTAAGTTAATTATAAAATCGTAAAACGGAGTTTCCCAAGTTTTTCACTCTTATCACGTCAACTAAAAAATTGGCCACTGCCACAGTAATTTCTGCTGTTGTATCGTTCAATAGAAATGGGCATTTTATTTCATTGGAAAGGTGATGTTTACCATGCAACCAAGTGTTTAACCATTTTTCCCTAGCAGATACATGCCACGAACAGTCTAACAATATGTGATCATCATTTGAAGTATTACTTAAGAAAATGCTCCTAATGTGGATTAGTTTTGCAAACATTCACTTTTTTTTTTTGCTTAATACTCCCCGCAGTTCCCAATTTTGGATGCTGAATGTAGAAGGCAGAATGGCATAACATTTCTGTGTGTGACAACAGAACATTATTACTATAAAATAATGTATCAGCACTTATGATTAAGGCTTGTTGAAGATACCCTTGAAAGCACTTGAAAATTCACAGTATTACAGATCACCATTTGTGCAACTGTTGCAATTTGCACCCAGAGAGATAAACCTCCAGATTCCAGAAATGAAGAGTACCTGCTTTGATCCCACATCTGTGATGCGCTACAAACATACTCAACTGCATAGATGTGTTTTAAAGAATCCAAATAGTTTGGTTAAATTAACAGTAAATATGCAGATTCTTGAAGGCACCCCTTCCAATTTTATACCAAAACATGTGCACAGACCATGGGAGTTCAATAAACCTGCATCTTCCATATTTGAAGTCCCAGTTGCATGTGTTGAAAAGTTACTTTTGAAGAATTATCTGGATTTCAGGTGGGAGGAGGTAATCTGTGACCATTTTTTTTAAAGGACAGAGAAGAAAAACAGCTGCTTCTGGATTAGCTATTATAGTTGAACGAAGACTGCATATTTCCTTGTTCTTTCCAGGTTCTTCGTAATGATCCCCGGCTGGATAACATACCAGCAATTGCACTAGACAGTAATCCCTTTACTGAACTTTTTTTCCTTTCCTTAAACTGTTACCTGACACTGAGTGTGTTGGCTGCTAAACGTATTTGGAGCTGTTTAAAGGAAGAACGCACCAGTTTAGGGCTGTAGGAATCAGTTATCAAAGCAATTTTATTTTATCATATACAATCCAGACGGTTTGATGGCGTTCCCAATGTTGGCTCCCTTTCCCGGTGCTCCAAGGCAACAGTTAATCTTTTCACTTACTAACTCCTTGTTTGCTACAGCTGCATTTCTAATGTTTTCATTCATCAGGACATTAGCAACTATAAATTTTCACCTTGCTTCCCTTCCCCTGACCACCTTGTTCATATCCATGCTATTGTTATTGCTTCCACATTGAACTCTCCCTGGGAGCTTGCATGGCAAAAGCGATTCAAGGGATAGTATTTCCAAATGCAATCTGGTTTCTGTCTTGGCTTCTTTGTATGTGCATGCATCCCCTTGTTGCTGGTCATAAATTGTCCACAGGTTATTTGTATCGGTCAGGTCTTCTTCAAGGAGCTGTTATGGACCATAAATTCTCATTCTTTGCTCCCTGAACATGTGGAATCATAAAAGATTCTATTTCAAGGAGTGGGGAATCCTGCTTTGTTAGCATAGAGGACTTCCATAAACCCTGTTCTTTGAAACCTTTTTGAGGAACAGACCTTAAGACTGTATCCATGCTATCATAATAACATAAACATTCAACTTCTGCATTGTCTCGAGCACTCAGGAAGATCCAGATGTGAATGACTACTATTGTGCAATGAGAGGACAGAATCCAATGATGTGTGGATTCACTCAATATCTACTTCTTCCATTGGACCGTCCTAACCTTTCTTTACAAAGGCCTCTTTTTACTCTTACTCACTTCTATGTCTTCCTTTTTTTACTTATTCACAGATGTGGGTATAGAGCATCCTAAGATCCAGAGATTGTGTGTGTGCATGTGTGTTACATGCTGTCAAGTCACTTCTGAACTATGGGGAGCCTATGAATGAATGAATTCCAAAATGTCCTATCATCAACAAGCCTTGCTCAGGTCTTGCAGACGGAGGGCCTTTGTGGCTTCCTTGATTGAGTCCATCCATCTCATGTTGGGTCTTCCTCTTTTCCTGCTGCCTTCAACTTTTCGCCCGAATCGACATCCCTCGGCCGAACGGCCGTTGGGATGGGGAGGCGTTTTTGCCGCCCAGGGAAAAGGAGTCAGGCTACCGTGGCGGGCCGTGATTGGCCCGTTTGGATCTTCGGGAGGGGAGGGGCCGAGGTGTTATTAGCTGGCCCCCTCCCCTGCCCGGCAGCAGTTTTCGACGAGTCGTCGTCCAGCTGGGAGCTTCGGAGGGCAGTTGGGGGCCTTCTGCCTTGTGGCACAGCGTTTGGCGGTGCAGGAGCTCCTCGGCTGGACGCGGCTCGGCTCGAAAGCTGCGGGGGCGGTCCGGTCGGCTCGTCGGAGGAGGCGGCCTTTGGGAGACGAGGAGAGAGGCGGCAGCTTCGGCGTGGAGGAGGTCGAGGCCGGCACGACGCGTCGGAGGAGTTCCTCGGAGGATCGGAGCGGCAGCTGGGCCTGTGGCCTGCGGGTTGTGCGGGGCTGCGTGGGGCGCGTTGCGCTTGAAAGCGCTGACTGCCGTTTGGCAGGGGGTGGTTTTTTCCTGGCCCCGGGGGCTGCAGCCTGTGGGTCGACGGGGGGGCGACGAACGAGGCAGGCTTTGCGGCGGCCTGGGGAAGGATTCGGGGGAGGCGCTGGGTTCCTCTCCCTTCCCCCGTCATAGGATCTGGAACGGTCGGGAGTATCGGGCTGTTCGGGCGCTGAGCTTGGGGCGAGCTGTGCTGAGGCGCGGCTTGCTGTCGTGTTTGGAGGATCATCGGGGCCGGCCGAGGGTGTTAGAGTGGCCCTGGGGACCTGCTTCTCTCCTCCCTCCCCCCCCCCGCATTTTCCCCCGAGTGTTTTTGTGGGGTGACCGGGGCATAGGGTGTGTTGTCGAACTTTCCACCAACAACCCCCCCCCCAGCTTAGTTAAAGAGGACTGGGGAAGGGAGGCAATAACAGGCAGCGGTCACAGTGGGGGTAGTTGCTCAGTCTTGGGCTTTGCGGAAAAAACACGATTTGCTTGCTGCCTTCGCTTATGCTCGGTGGCTGGGTGAGCCCTAGTTCTGATAAGAGTTGTTCTTGAGCAAAGGGGGTCGGCAGCAGTGCTTTTTCGGCCCGCCTGCCTCACAAGGGTCTGTGAGGGAGGGGTGGGCGGAGAGGCAGAGGTTGGTGAGCCTCTCTTATCTCTCGGGGGCTTAGGGCTGGGTATAGGCCAAACAATTTTTCATCCCTCTGTACTCCACATCGGTTGATAGGTGGGAGGCCATATTTGGTAGGGGCCGTGTGCTTATAGTGGCTGGTGGCCATTTTGAATTCAGGGGGCAGGCGGCCATTTTGTTAATTCAGTGGTTACTTACCCTTTCAGTCATGGCTCCTACAAAGAAGGGCTCAGGTCGTTCTAAGGGCAAGCAGCCGGCGCCTAAACCACCACCTAAGCGGCCAGCTCCGGCGTTGTCTTCGTCTGAGGAAGAGGATGATGGGGTGCAGCAGGCCATTTTAGACCGCTTGTTGGCAGTGGAGACTGCTGCGGGGGTGCCCACTCCTGTGCGACCGCAGGGTGGGGTTAAGGGTAGGAAAGAAACTCGCGCAGCTGCCAACAAGAGGTTTCAAGCTGAGGTGTTAACGTGCTTATCTATTATAGAGGGGCATTCAACGGCAGTGGATGTGGAAGAAGCTGAAGGTGCCAGGGATGGAGGCCGGGCAGTGGCTACGCCTTGGGGGCAGAAGGCTCCGTCTGAGCCCGTGGCGGGTCCGTCTTCTGCACCCGGTAAGTGTTGCTCACACCACACGGGGGGTACATGGCCATGGGGCCGCCCTGGAAGTGAAGGTTTCGTTCAGTCCGCATCTAGCAATATGGAGGGCAGCCACGGGTGTGTGCAGATGGGGCAGAGCAATCTTGGTGTGGCCTCAGCAGCACAAGGTTGTGCCAGTTTTACACCTTGGTGGGGTGGCCCCTCGCCAGGCGGCATGTCATATGCCGGGGCACCCGCATCAGCTCTCCCATTTGGGGACTTAGCATTGCCTCTTGGCGATCATCTTCTTCCGGCTACCAGGGAGAAAATATGTAGGGGAGAGTTTGTAGACGTATTTACTTTATTATATCGTGAGCTGGAAAGGAAGGAGAAGGAGGATTTAGAAGAGAAGGATAAAGAAAAATACAGGCGGATGAGGGTGGACAAGAATTGGGCCAACTGGGTTGCTGGTTTCTTGATTTATGCAGGGGTGCTGTCTAAGGCGCAACCTTATAGGGCAGCCGGGTTGTTCCAATACTTCGACATCATATACAAAGGTTATACTGGTTTTACCGGCCCCGCATGGCTCCAGTATGATGAAGAATTTAGAATGCGGGCAGCCATGAACCCTTCTTTACGTTGGGACCAGATCCACCCTCATTTGTGGTTACAGGTGATGACGGCCTCCAGGCCAAATTCCGGTGAACGCTCTCATAGTGGTCATCTGGTTGAGCGTTCCTTCATGCATGCTGGTCCCCGCCCACAGGCGGGGCGGGCGGTTCAACCCCGCCAGATTTGCTGGGAATTTGGGTCGCAGGGAGTGTGCAGCCGGAAGGCATGTCAGTTTAGGCATGAATGCCCACTGTGTGCAGGACTCCCTTCTCCGCATGTTTCAGAGGAAAACCGAGGAGAGGTCGTAGGCGAACGGAGGGGGGGGGGCCATCGCAGGGGCATGGAAAGGGGGCCAACCCCCATAAAGTGGACAGTGCTTAATCGTTTGTTGCAGGGTTACCCCAGTTACAAGGACAGCCTGTATTTGTTAGAGGGTTTTTCTAAAGGTTTTCGCATTCCCTTTCAAGGAGTTAGGGCCCCTTTTATGGCGCGTAACCTGAAGTCTCTAAGGGGCATGGAGGACGTTGTTAAGGAGAAGATTGAGAAGGAATTGCGTGAAGGAAGGGTGCTGGGTCCTTTCAAGACTCCGCCAGTTCCCAACCTTCGAGTTTCTCCATTGGGCATTGTGCCCAAGAAAGCCCCCGGGGAGTTTCGGTTAATTCATCATTTGTCCTATCCGAGGGGCGGCTCAGTTAATGATGCCATTCCCGAGGAGTTGTGCTCGGTGCGCTATACCTCCTTTGATCAGGCGGTGCGCGTTGTGCGGCAATGTGGACAAGGAGCGGAGATGGCAAAGTGCGACATTAAGTCCGCTTTTCGTCTCCTTCCGGTTCATCCTGAAGATTTTGAACTCTTAGGTTTCTGTTTTG
>NW_015169183.1:390010-469984 GCF_001447785.1 Gekko japonicus | reverse complement strand
CGGCGGACGGCTCCCAGCTTGGTCTCGGCCAATGGGCTGCGGTGGAGTGGCGTGGCCGCAGGGGTTTGCAGTGGTTTGGGTTGCTGCAGTTGTTGTTTCAAGAAAAAGCCGGGCCCCCACCGCATTTTCTTGTTATACATTTGGGCGGAAACGATTTGGGATTGATGAAGGGGAAAGCCTTAATTCTTCAGGCCCGAGACGACTTTAAGGCGATTAGAAGGAGATGGCCAGAGACGAGATTAATTTGGTCGGCTATTGTACCTCGTAGAGTGTGGAGAGGTGCAATGAGTCCTTTGGCTATTGACAAAGCTCGGAGGAAGGCTAACCGAGAGCTGCAGAGAATATTGGAAGGTGGTTTGGGCCTTTTTCTCCCTCATCCATTGTTGCATCCGGGGCGTCCTGAGTTGTATAGGCAGGACGGGGTCCACTTATCTGAATTGGGCAATGACATCTTTTTGGAAGACCTGCGGCAAGGGCTGCGGGTGGCACTAGGCCTCCCGGTGGGCGCAAAGGCATAAGCTGAGGCTTTGCCTTGGCGGTGGCAGGGTTCTAGGCGGTATGTAGGTTGCGGTACGGTGAGCACCAGCCAGCACCCATGTTTGGGTGGAAAGGGGTCTAGTGAGTACAGCCTTTGTGCCTAGCGGCACGGGGCGGGGAAAGCAGACTGCCTGGTGGAACACCCCGTTGGTCCTCTCTTTGAACCTAGCGGCTCGGGAGTTTGGGCTACGGGGTCGGCCTATATTGGCTAACCGGCTGGGCGGGAGCCATTGATGATGGCTCCAGCCTGGGGTATGGGTGGCTCGCCCTATGTCAAAAGTCAAGGAAGGGGTCGGAGACCCCCGGGCCTTGATCATACCGCTGAACTTTTCGCCCTTGCCGTTGGTTACAGTTAAGATGTCGTTTAATAAAGTGGCCCAATAGTTAAAACCCAACACTTGTGTCTGTCTCTTATTTCGTCTTGGGTGGCAACCAGCATTACCATCTTTTCAAGTACAATAGACTCAATTTAGTCTGGTCATTTTAACTTCTAGGAAGGTTTCAAGCTTGATTTTAACTAGAACCTACTTGTCTTTTTGGTGGTCCACAGTATCTGTAGAACTCTCCAATGCCACATGTCAATTGAATCAACTTTCTTCTTGTCAGCTTTCTTCCTTCTCCAACTTTCACACCAATACATAGTAATGGGGAATACTGTAGAGTGAATTATCTTGATCTTGGTCACTAGCAACACATCCTTACACTTCAGGATCTTTTCCAGCTCCTTCATGGCCACCCTTCCCAGTCTATCTCATTCTGATTTCTTGGTTGCAGTCTCCCTTTTGGTTGATGATGGAGACAAGGAGCAGAAATGCTTTAACAATTTCAGTTTCTTCATCATCAGCCTTAAATTTGTGTAATCCCCAGTGGTCATTACTTTTGTCTTCTTGATGTTCGGGTTCAGCTGTAACCCTGCCTTGGCACTTCCTGCTTTAACCTTCATCAGGACTCATTTCAACTCTTTGCTATTTTCTGTCAGTAATGCGGTGTCACCTGCATATCTCAAACGGTTAATGTTCCTTCCACCAGTTCTCACTCCATCTTCAACTAAATCTAATCCAGTTTTCCTTATGATATCCAGAGGTTACCTTCTTGATTTATCTACAACATGTCAATACAACCGGTGACCAGTATTCCCTCTAAACTGAGTTAGTGTGAGCTAGCCCATAGTTTTTTAGTCTCCGGCTCACACATTTTTGTCTTAGCTCAGGAAGGATGGCTCCAGAGCAAACTGATTTATGTAGTAGCCAAATTGCTTGCTCACAACTTTAGTGCCAGTAGCTCACAAAGTAGAATTTTTGCTCACAAGACTCCACAGCTTAGAGGGAGCATTGCTGGTGACCATCGACTACATTCTTCTCATCAGCTTCTTCCTTGTGGTCCCTCCCATGCTAACTTGCATACACAAATGATATAGTTTCAAAGGGAATATTTTTGATTTTGTCTGGTTTTATTATGTCTAATGTTGATGTGCTTGTACTATGCCTTTGTAAACCACCTTGGGATCAATAATTTGTGAAATGCACTCCAAAAATATTGAAATAAATGAACCAAACACAGTCACCAACCTTATAAGGCAGCTCTGTAAGAGCTGGTATCTATCTGAATCTGCAAAAATAATGGGGAGATTTTCAAACACCTATCAGGGCAAAATAAATGACTGGTGAACTGTGTTTGACTTGGTAGTAGCACATTCTGACTGATCTGCAAGAATAGTGAAAGGAAACCAAAGAAAGATAACCAGCTAAAAAGGAGAAACTTCATCAAGTTGTAGCTCTAGGGACTACAGGCAGGCAGGTGTCATTAATATGTAAGTGTCCAGAAAAGAGATCTTTCATTTCCTCCCGCTCAGGAGAGGATTCCTTATAAACCAGACAGCTGATTTTTCTTTAGTGAAAAATGTGTCCATTTGTATATAAATTCTCATGTGAATTATCGAAATTTGAATTTGCTTCAGGCAAATTAGATTATCCTAAACCAAGTTGCTACCCCACCTTCTCGCGGGTGGAGGAGCAAGATCTAAGAGTGTTGAAGACAAGTTGATATTGTCGCATCACATGTGAAGAAGACTTCACATTTGGACATGAATGAGATTACAAAAGTACAAATCAGACATTTTGGCAGATTTTAGTATTGGGGAAAATCCTTAACAGCTCTCTTTCTCTCACACTCTTTCCCCCATTTTCCATAAAATCTGTGCATCTGCTTCTATTATGTGGCTCAGTTCCAGCGATGCAGAAGCGTACACATAGGCTGCGGTCAGACGAGCTCTTTGATCCAGTGTTGTTGCTGTTCTCTTCTGGGTTTAAAATGCATGATCAGACAGCAAACATCTGTCTCCTGTCCCCCAGTCGTCGGCACCCCGTTCTCATCAGTCTTTGAATTGGAGCTATTTGACACCGGGGAAAGTCAGGCCCTTCCTGGTGTCAGCGGTCTCGCCCTGCATCTCTGGAAGTCTGATCAATTCATCGTACTCGCAAGCTATTTGGGAAGTCTGAACCTTTCCTTCTGGTTGGGGGCTTTTTTTTAATATAGGCAGTTAGCAAGGTGCACATAACTGCATATTTGCACCATGGCTATGAAGCTCCGCAGGTGCATTTATTTTTTACAGACATTTTACAGATCTCTCTCTCTCTCTCTCTCTCTCTCTCTCTCTCTCTCTCTGTCTCTCTCTCTCTCACACACACACACACACACACACACACACACACACACACAGAGAGGAGCTTCTTGAAACTGTATTTTTCCTTTAAAAACTTTCAAAGCACAGTTTCAAAAGCACTTCCCCCACACTGCACTACTTATCCCAGCGGCCTCCTCCAGCAATCCCATTGGCCACCAGCCGCTCTCATCCTGCCAGGAGTCTGAAGGCTGCTTCCAGTATGTGCTTATGGACATGCTCAAAAGTGTTAAGTCCGGCACTTAACAATGAGTCGGAGAGTGATTTCAGCGAAAACTCAGGTTTATTCAGCTCTACGATCACTTCACCAACACGGTTCAACATCTGATAGCCCGAACAGTTTGTCCATTGAAACTGCTCGGTATTTAAACATTCCTGGCTAACATAGCCACTCCTACTTTACATTTAACAACCTATCAGGTTGAACGCATAAGGTCCAATCACCAACGTTCCCGCTTACAGCTAGCTTGAACGTGATTGGTCTGTTAGTCTCGGACTTGAATCCCTGTCGGAGACGAAGCTTGACATAGCTTCCCTATGGGATGTTTCACCATACATCCGCATGTACTCATGTCAGCATATGAATACATTACAAAAAGAGAAATAATTAAAAAGCTGCCCGACCACCCCACTCTGTGGCTGCAGCGTCTGATCGATCGACCATGGGGTGAGTGCATGCTGAAGTGGGTTAAGGATAAGATGTCTGATCAAAACTCTCCATTACAAAAAAAAAAACCACCCAACAACCATGGATTACTTAGAAGTGGGGCCAGACTGCACTAAGCCTGTCATCTGACCTCAGCTACCAATAGACTACCAATAAACCCATTGAAATCAAATTATCAGACTGGAGTAACTCTGCACGGGATGGCACTGATCATGCGGCTCCACTTGTGCAAGATCTTGTGCAGCATCTGGCACATTCACCCCTACACTTGCTTAAAAGAGGAAGAGTTGGTTTTTATACCCCACTTTTCTCTACCCTAGGGAGTCCCAAAGCAGCTAATGATCACATTCCCTCCCCCTCCCCCCAACAGTCACCTTGTGAGGCAGGTAGGGCTGAGAGGGTTCTGAGAGACCTGTGACTGGCCTGAGGCCACCCAGCAGGCTTCATGTGGAGGAGGAGTGGGGAATCAAACCTGTTTCTCCAGATTAGAATCCCCTGCTCTTAACCACTACACCATGCTGGCTCTCCCTGAATTGGGTGGAAAGGCAGCACAGAAATGTTTTAAATAAATGAATGAAATGAAAATAAATATATACTTAAGTTGGTTGCACAAGATTCTGTACAAGCAGAAATGCAGAATCATTTGGACTCAGTACAATCCGTTGCCTCCTCCTCCTCCTCCTCCTCCTGCATTTCTGCTTCTGCAGGAGCTCGAATGCCAGCGGAAATTTAGGCTGGATCCAGCCCTTTCTCTTTAGCTGCCTCGAACCATGGACCACAAACCCTGCTTTTGTCCTGCTTTCTGGCCATGTCCCATGCCTTCTGTACTGAGCGGTGTTTACAGTCAGCCTGCCCCTTTGAGATATACACAAATGGTCTTTCTGCTATTCCCTTTCAAGTAAACGAGTTTCAAGGGAGGTATTCTTCTGCCCTGCTGAGGAATTACAGTTAATTCTATTTAATATATATGTAAAAACTATTAAAAGGCAATCATATTAGTAATCCTGTGGATGATTAAAAAGCCATTTTCTAAAATATTCCTACTGGAGGGTCCTTTAAAAAATAATGACGGCTGCAATCAGTCACAACTATCTTTTGCTTATTTGTGGTGCAGTTGGTATGCACTGATTACAGTGTGGGTGGTGGTGATAATGTCATAAATGTAATATGGATAGTATTACAATATAGTGCAATATAGAGCAAGATCTCTTTAGAGCAATGTAACAATATAAATATTAAAACCTAGAAGAGAAAAGTGAGAGAAATAGTAAGACAATGAAGGTGTGGTTTGGTGTAGTGGTTAGAAGCGCGGACTCTAATTTGGGAGAACCGGGTTTGATTCCCCACTCCTCCACATGCAGCTGCTGGCGTGACCTTGGGTCAGTCACAAGTCCTTCCAGAGCTGTTCACTCAAGAGCAGTTCTCGAAAGAGCTCTCTGAGCCCCACCTCCCTCACAGGGTGTCTGTTGTGGGGAGAGGAAGGGAAAGGAGATTGTAAGCCGCTCTGAGACTCCTTCGGGTAGTGAAGGGCAGGCCAGGTATAAATCCAATCTCTTCTCTTCTTCATCTTCTTCTTGTCTGGAATATAAGAGAAATTCCAAGCCCCGTCCTTTTTTATCACTTAGTAGACCAAAAAGCAGCTTAAGATTTAATTTGGGGAAATGAAGCCGTGAAAAGGGTTGCTTTTTCTTCACCGCGATTGCCCTGATCTATATTGGCTACGCCCTTCCCAGGTCTGCTTTGAAAGAAAATGAAAGACCTCTGGAGATCCTGCAGGACATCTGCAGTGTCTCATCCAGTAGTGTCCTTCAAGCTGAGATGGAAAAGGGCGAAATTCATTTTAGCAAGCCTACAGTTTCAGCAAATTCAAAAATTGTCTAAACTTGCCAATCCACAGATCCAAAAACGAAGTCAATTGAAAATTTATTTTAATAACAGATGTTATTAATGGGGATGTGCTGAATTTCTAAACTAATGAGTTGTGCTGAATCAAAAATGAATCACGGGGTCAAGATTTTAGGATAGCCACATACAAGATTTTAAAAACAGAGGCTAGCATATGCCCCTCCCCCCAAAGTTTGCATCAAAAACCTTAGCTCTGAACCTTTTAATAACCCTACCTTTGAAATTAATTCCATCTTCTCTTCTAAGATATGGGTTATCTTCTAAGAAGTGGATTTTCTCCTACTTGGATCACGCAACAGAACTAAATAAAGGCAGGTTTGTGCAGCAAAGTGAATAAGAGAGTGAACCGTGACCCAGAAGGACGACAGGAACTGATCATGGTGGTACTAGGTGGTACTAGGTGGTCCATCACCTAGTTTTGATGCAACATATACAGGGCTTTTTTTAGAAAAAGCCCAGCAGGAACTCAGCATAATAGGCCACACCCAAGAGCATAACCTATTAGCATATTGGACCACACCCATGACAGTACAGCTCATTAGCATATTAGACCACACCCCATGCCTTCTTTTGGCTTGTCTGGGCAGGCTGGGGAAGGCATGGGGAGACATTTAAATGCCTCCCCGATCCTTCCATCCCCCCCCCCCGGCCTGCCTGCCTCGGAGTCACAGTGGGGGGTGTCGCTCTCCAGGTTTTGGCTGTAGTGGGCATGGCCAACTCTGAAGCCAGCCGGAACTCTGTTCCTGTGCGTTCCTGCCCCAAGATAGCCCTGAAAATAAGCATAGTTCTCCTTGAGCTAAGGAAGGTTGCTAACGTGTGTGTTTTTAGATCAGGGGTCAATGCCAGCTTGAGGTTGAGAAATTCCTGGAGATTTAAGGGATGGAGCCTGAGGAGGGCCATGCTGCAGGGTCCACCTTCCAAAGCAGCCACTTTCTTCAGGCAAACTGATCTTTGTTACCTGGAGATCAGTTATATTAGCGGGAGATCTCCAGCCGCCACCTGGAGGTTGGCAAAACTAGTCAATGGGTAGCTTGCTGGCTGCTCCAGAGCAGCTTGGGCACCCCCAGAACCTGATTTAACCTGCGTGATTGAAATGACAGTCCAGTCAGTGTTCCCTCGAAGCAGAGTCGGTGTGAGGTAGCTCACAGTTTTTTAGCCTCCGGCTCACACATTCTTAGCTTAGCTTAGGAAGGACGGCTCCAGAGCAAACTGAGTAGCCAAATCACTCACTCACCACTCTAATGCCAGTCGCTCACAGAGTAGAATTTTTGTTCACAAGACTCCACAGCTTAGAGGGAGCATAATCTTTGGATGTTTGTACTCTGATCTTTTGGTCCACTGTAAACCAGCCGCCACCCCCCACCCCCACCCCTTCTTCTCCTGTGTTATTCATAATGAAAAGGCATCCCGTATGCACTTGTATATACACATCAGTTAAAAAATAAGATACCCTGATTGCTACAATTAAAGCAAAAAAAGAGAGAGAGAGAAATGGGTAATGAAACAGCAATAACATGCAGAGAAAATGGTATTATTTATCCAGTTGAAAAGTTTCCACTCATCTGCAAAAGCAGCAGAAGACTGTAATGAGGAGGCTCAACAGCCTGGTATTTAGCATTGTAGAGAGTTGAGTTTTATGCCATTACAATAAGTGTGTTATTAAAGAATATGGTTTTCTTTTTAATTTCAAACATGTACATATTTCTCAGTCTTTTCATAAAAATGACCTTTGGGAATCATCGTCGACTAGTAATGTTCGTATTTCTCCTGCTGCATCAGCTTATGCATCCAATTAACCATAAACTATATTGGAAAGGGTGAGGAAACCCTTCCAAGGTACTGTATTTAGATTCCTTATTAAAATCTGTGGAAATGAGAAAATGAAAAAGTCCTCTTCGTGTTATTATTTCTGATACCATCACTGGAGTCAAGTGGAAGGCTGTTCCTTTTTTTGGGCAGGGGGGACAATAATTCCACATTGTTTTCTCTTGGTTTCCTTTGTTTCATTGACCAAATTTGCCTGCCAGGTCACAATATACCACTCGAGTCCAGAATCACTAGGAGAAGTTTGGTCATGTAACAATAACATCAACTGGGAAGAGTCAGCTTCTTGATCGGTTGCTAAAAATAGGAATTTTCGGACAGGAATTTAAGGCTGCAAGAGGGATCAGACCTTTGACACATATCAGAAAATAGTGAAGGTAAATTGCACACTTGATTCAATTTCCTTATTCTGGGCTGCTTTTCATCATCCATTTCCAGGGTGTCTGAACTGTACAAGAAGAAGATTGGTGTTTCTACCCTGCTTTTCTCTGACTTAAGAAGTCTCAAAGTGGCTTTAAGATTGCTTTTCCCTTCCTCTCCCCACAACAGGCACCTTGTGAGGCAGGTGGGGTTGAGAGAGTTCTGAGAGAACTGTGACTGGCCCAAGGTCACCCAGCAGGCTTCATGTGGAGGAATCAAACCTGGTTCTCCGGATTAGAGTTTGCTGCTCTTAATCACTACACCACACTGGCTCTCACAAAGGTGGTTGTGAACTTTTGTGTTAGCTGAACAAATTTAGAGTCCAGTGGCACCTTTAAGACCAACAAAGGTTTATTCAAGGTATGAGCTTTTGGACTTCCGGTCTGTGGATTGGTGATGGCAGTCGTTCTCCCCAGACCTTGGGGAGACGATTAGCACTCCATCGGCATGGAGGGGTGCCACCTCAAGTGGCATCCCCACGGAGCCTTTGTGAAAGGCTCCAGGCCAGAGAGCTTTGAGGGTTAGCCTCTTTGATGGCTTGCTGCTGGAGAATAGAGGCTTCCCTCCGCTCTGACAGTCCCACCGATGTGTGGCCTTTGGGCACAAGCTAATTCAACCGGGACAAGCGCGGGAGATCGAGCGGAATAATGATTGATGTGAGCGAGGTCAGAGATATGACCAACAATGAACGTGAGTTCTAAGTAAATTGACTATTTGATAATCCGATCACCCCCCCCCCCCGTGGGAAAAGCAGAGCGCAAAGAGGGACGCCTCTTAAGCACATGGATAGATAAATGTATTGAAGGGGGAGTGGGAGGAAATAAACAGTGCGTGTATTTTGAGAGACTTACTTGAGCGCAGATAGCGAAGTGACGAGTCCTTCGAGCCCCGGCAAAGCAGTTTGGAATTGTAAACAAAGTTGAAAATGGTGGCATCCCAGGGAAAGTTTAAAGCGAAACCGGGTAGCCAGAGCCCGAGGCCGGAAGAGGGAGTTGACGTCATGAAGTTGTTAGCAGATATGCTCAAGCCAGTGATGGAGCAACTCGATGGTATTAACCAGCAACTGACCTTGTTAAATCAAAACTTTGCTTTACAACACCACCAGCTGGCAGAAACGGAAAAGAAAGTGGAGCATGTGATTGAGAAAGTTACAGAGATGGACACCGCAAGTAAGAAGATGAAGAAAAGAATGGGAGAATTTGAAATAAAACAAAATCTCCAAGAAAATCATCTGTTACAGCTGCAAATGGAAAAGGCCAATATGATTATCAGGTTCCAGGGAGTTCCTGAAACAGAAAAAGAAGATCTGAAGAAGACTCTGGGCAAGATTATTGCTCCAGTGACAGGCTTACCAGTGGAAGAAATAATAAAAGATGTGGAGATGGCCTATCGGGCTTACTCCAATTATATTAAAAAAAATACCCTGCCTGGAGAGATTGTGGTCAGATTTGCAAGAAGACAGACCAGAGATGCCATATTAAAGGCAACTTCAGCAACTCCACTGAAATTCGGGAATACAGTCATCAAGACTTTAAAAGACATTCCATTTGAAATTCATCAAAAGAGGAAGGATTTAATCTCTTTTCTTCAAACAAATGGAATTCAGTACCGGTGGGCGATCCCTGAGGGTGTCATCTTTAAAATCAACGATAAAAGGGAGAAGATAGACTCCATCTTTAAAGCCAAAGAATTTCTGAGAAGTCAGCTGGGAACGGGGGCAGAATCTAAAGATGAAGAAACTAAGTCAAGTGACTCAGCTGCCTCTGGAATGGATGAGGACTCTGCAGCAGAAACGGGTACGGGAGAAATGAAAACCGTATATGACTTTAGAGACAGAAAGCCGAAGTAAGGGCAGAAGGACTCTGATAAATGGACCTTTGAAGTAAAGAAGATGCTCAGAAAGTTCTCTCATAATAACTAACTTACTAATACAGAAACTGTGAAAAACAAGAACTCTACAAGTATGTTGTTGTACTAACACTTTGAATATTAATATTTAGTTTAACATGGATGTGATCTCCCACTCTTGGGTTTTTAGTTAGTGTGGGTATCTTTCCTTTATCCATAGATGTAGTTCCCGTCCCTATATTCTTCTTTGTAGTTCTGTAGTCTCATTTAAAATAATAAAAATACCCCTCTGGGGGTTTAAAAAACAACAACAATTTGGATTGTCCACTTGGTGGTCGTTGTTTTAGGTGGGGAAGACTGAATAGGAATAAGAGGGGAAAACCTACAATGGAGTAAAATCATAAAAGAGTAGATTTTAAAAATTATTTGTGTGTGTGCGTGCACGTGCCTGGAAGTCATGGTGGCTTCTGGTGACCCCTATTGGGGCTTGGACATTTTCAGAGAGGTGGCTTGATATTACCTGCCTCTGCATCACAGCCCTGGTATTCCTTGGAGGTCTCCCTTCCAAGTACTTGCCAGGGTTGGCCCTGTTTAGCTTCTGAGATCTGACAAGATCAAGCTTGCCTGGGCTAACCAGGTCAGGGGTAAGAGTAGATTATTTTTATTTCTCATGTTTTGTTCACCTAGTGAGCCATTTTAAGAATTAACATGTTAAAATGTAGTGCTTCTTAAGCTCTCTTCTGTGCAGCAGGTTACTATCATGCATGTTGTATAAGGATAAAATATTGTGAGTAGCTGGAAAAGTGTGTTTAAATAGACGATATACTTTAACCAAATGCTAATGATCTACCTCTGCTTCATTGACTATGCTAAAGCCTTTGATTGTGTGGATCACAACAAACTATGGCAGGTCCTTAAAGAGATGGGAGTACCAAACCACCTCACATGTCTCCTGAGAAACCTGTATAAGGGTCAAGAAGCGACAGTTAGAACCGGATATGGAACAAATTATTGGTTTAGCATAGGAAAAGGAGTATGACAAGGATGTATATTGTCACCTTGCTTATTTAATTTACATGCAGAGTACATCATGCGAAATGGTGGCTGGAGTTAAGATTGCTGGGGAAAAGATCAACAACCTCAGATATGCAGATGATACCACTCTGATGGCAGAAAGTGAAGAGGACCTAAAGAGCCTCTTGCTCAGGGTAAAAGAGGAGAACGCAAAAGTGGGCTTGAAGCTCAACATTAAAAAAACTAAGATCATGGCATCTGGCCCCATCACTCCTTGGCGAATAGAAGGGGAAGTCGTAGAAGTAGTGATAGACTTAATGTTCCTGGGATCCCAGATCACTGCAGATGGTGACTGCAGCCATGAAATTAAAAGATACCTGCTCCTTGGGAGGAAAGCGATGGCAAACCTAAACAGCATGATAAAAAGCAGAGACATCACCCTGCCAACAAAAGTCTGCATGGTCAAAGCAATGGTATTTCCAGTAGTAATGCATGGCTGCAAAAGTTGGACTATAAGGAAGGCCGAGCGCCGAAGAATAGATTCTTTTGAACTATGGTGCTGGAGAAGACTCTTGAGAGTCCCTTGGACTGCAAGAAGATCAAATCAGTCAATCCTAAAAGAAATCAACCCTGACTGTTCCCTGGAAGGCCAGATCCTGAAGTTGAAGCTCAAATACTTTGGCCACCAAATGAGATGGGAGCACTCACTGGAGAAGCCCCTGATGCTGGGAAAGACTGAAGGTCAAAGAAGAAGGAGACGGCAAAGGATGAGATGGTTAGACAGTGTCATCGATGCAACGAACATGAAATTGAGCAAACGTCAGAGGACAGTGGAAGACAGGAGGGCCTGGCGCGATCTGGTCCATGGGGTCCCGAAGAGTCGGACTCGACTGTGCGACTGAACAACAATGATTTAATTTTTTTACTTAACACACACACACACACACAGAGGCTGAGGACAGACTGGCAGTATGAAGCGGGAGGGAGGCAGGGCAAAAAGACCCAGACCAAGTTGTGCCAGGGATTCCCGGTCGCAGTGCACCTACTGATGCGGGAGCATACCGGGGAGGAGGCGCAAGGGAGTGTTCACACTTTTGGCCTGCCCCTGGAGGAGGCGTGGCTGTAAGCGGCTTTTTTTCATTCCAGCGACATGCGCATAGGTGCAGCACCGCAGCAATGCAGCTTGTTTGCAGCTTTTAGCGTACAACTTCCGGGAAGTGGGATCAATGTGCCCTCCAGGGTTTGCTACGGCTTTCACCTGGTACTTTTTTAACTCGGTAAGGAATCGTCATAGTTGAGTACGGCTGGGGAATGCCTGACAGCTGTGACTGTGTGAACCGGCCCCTTTAATCCATTTGTGAAAGGTGCCTATATCGGGCCAAACTGCCAGTCTGAACTCAGCCAGAGATTATGCTTCCACCTGCAGACACTACATTTCTGAAGAATCATTTTACTGTGGCAATTTTGACCTAGCAACTTCTCTCTGTGTGCGTGCGTGTGTGCATGTGTAACAGCACAAATATAACACAAAACTACATTTGACTTGATATCACTGGTATTTTTGAAATTATGGAACATTCCTGCGGCATGACCTTTAAATGGCCTATCAAAGAATCCAGTTTTGTTTGTGTGAGATCCGAATTCATTAATATCCTATGGTGATCATTGAGATATACTGCTAGTTATCTGGACAATCTTTCCCCCCCTGTGCCACACTTGAGAATTAACCAAGGAGATAACATATGCTCAGCTTTTTAATGCAGCAATAAACTTCAAACCAATCTACAAAGGATTTTAAAGTAACATTGTTGGTTTTTCCACAGTGAGTTTTAGCTCCAGCTTGGTTTCTTAACTGCATCATTCCCTGACACACACCCTACCTGACACATACAACCACCCCAGTTTTTCTTCTAGTTTTTCTCCTCTCTTTTCCAGACCACCTTTGTGGTGGGAAAGAGCTGATGAGGTTATGAAACGGAGCCGTAGGGGAAACCTTGGTGTGGAAAAGTGACGTGAAATTCCATAGAAATATCTTTTCCTGGAATTTATCTATGGCAGTTTGAGAATAATAGTATTTCAGTACTTGAGACAAAATTTAAGTCCAGTGGCACCTTTAAGACCCACAAACTTTTATTAAAAGTGCAAGCTTTCCACGAATAAAACTTTGTTGGTCTTAAAGATGCTGCTGGACTTAACCTGCGTACTTAAGACAGACAGACTTAATAGCAAATTCCTATTTGGTGGCAAGATCTGTATGTAATGCTTCTGATTTGGAAATCAATCCTGTCAGTTATAAAAAGGTAAGGTTTCCCTTGCTCGAAAGCCAGTCGAATCTGACTCCAGACTCTGTTTCCAAGCCAAAGAGCCAGCGCTGTCTAAAGACGTTTCTATGGTCATGTGGCCAGCATGACTAGACGCCAATGCGCACAGAACACGTAAGCGTTTTACCTGTCAACCGCTTCTGACTAGTCTCCAGTTCCCTCTCCCAGTTCGGATACGCTTGTTTCCCGCCTTTTTTTGCCCGCGCGGGCGATCTCCTGCTGTTTTTTTTTTTGAACGTTCGATTTATAGCGTTATAGCGCTATAGCACTATATCAATCCCATTGGAATGCATGGAGTGTCTTGTTATACTGCTATAGCGCTATAGCGCTATAAAGCGAACATTTTTTAAAAAAAATCGATCGCCCGCATGGGAAGAAAACGGCGGGAAAACAAAGCGGTGCATGTCTGAAATGCCAAACCGCTTCTGAATCGGCTGATTTCCGGTAGGGGCAAGCCATGTGTGAAATGGCAGCCCTGTACCGGTTCAACTCAAAACGGAAGAATACCGGCCTTAAACCGGGAGAAACTGGGTAATGTGAAATTCCCCACTGTTACCTTCCCACTGAAGTGGTACCTATTTATCTACTTGCAATTTCTTGCTTTTGAACTGCTAGATTTGCAGGAGCTGGGGCCAGAGGCGGGAGCTCACTCTGTCATGCGGCACACTCGGGTCTCGAACTGCTGAACTACCGACCTTCCAGCCTGCAGTTCAGCTTCTTAAACCACTGAGCCACCGCAGCCCCTCCTCTCAGTTATACATCTGTCCAATTCAATGTGACAGGCCTTTCCTGCCAACTGAGAGGATCCACACAGACTCCTATGATTTTGGGGAACCAGGTTTGTTTTAAACTGTAAACCTTCTCCTCAACTGCCAGACGTTCTTAAGGCAGCAAACGTAAAGGTTTGGGGTTTGCTGCCATGTGGTAAGCTTTGTGGCGATCTGAACTCCCTCCTGCTGTGCTTCTCTTCCACCTTTCACCACCCCCCCTCTGAAAGGTGATTGGATGCTGGAGCAGCACTCCCGCAGGCTCAGCTGAGTGGCTCTTTTTCCTTTCAGGGGCAGGACAATCTCCTGTCAGTCACATCCACATCCCTATCTTCTATTCCACAATCACATCCCAATCCCAATTCAACCTATTCTAAGATGCCTTTAGTACAAGGAGAAGTAAGATATGGGTATTTTAAATAAATGAAATTATTTGGTGTTCAATAAACAATACTAACCTCAGTACAAGTGACAGCCAGTTAATGGTTTTCTGCTCTCTTTCTCTTAAGAAAGGTGTCGGCCAGTCTCAGTCTCATGGGGTGTATTGCCTTCCCCCCCCTTTCTTTGACTAGACCCTTCATGCAGGGCCGGCCCAAGGTTTTTTTTCACCCTAGGCGGGGCTACCTTCTGGAGCCCCCACCCCGCATGCACCCAGTTACGGGGTTGCCGTAACTGGGTGCACCCAGTTACAGGGTTGCAGGGCCTGGAGAGAAGGAATTCCAACTTCTCTCCTGCCCCCCCCCAGTTGGCCTCCCCGCCGCCGGGACTCACCTTCTGCTGCCATCCTCTGGAGCACGGCAGCTGGCCTCCCTGGCTCCGGTGCCCGGAAAGAGAGCTGCGGCCGCCCCGAGCAGGGCGGTCGCCCACGCTCCAGCCCCAACTTCCCGAAACCTCCCGGGGCCCCCACTTGCCCACGCAGCTCTCCCCCGGCCCACTTTGGCTGCGCCCCCTCCCCGTGTGGAGCTCCGTCGGGCAGCGCTCCAACCTTGCCAGGCCGGCTGCTTTCTTTTTTTGCAGGGGGGGGCAGCGGGGAGGAGGCCGCGTGCCAGAGACAGGCGCTGGGCTAGATGGCTGGGGGAGGGGAGCGAACCAGCAGCGCCATCCTCTGGGGCTCTGCCTGGGGCAGTGCCTCCTCCATCCTGCTTGGGTGTGAAGCACAAAAAAACCTCAGGCCGGCCCTGGAGAGGCGGTAAGAGGCAGTGCTTCTTCAGCTGAGGGGCGCTTTTTCCTCCTTCCTTAAAGTTTATAAAGGGGCGCTGAGGAGCGAGGCTGGCCTGCCAGCTGAGTCTCTGGGGGGGGGGAGGCTGGAAGCAGGGCTTTTTCTGGGTGGTGTGCCAGCGTGTGGGCTTTTGGCAGGGGTGGGGCCAGCCAGTGAAGAGTCTCAGAGTTTCAGAAGCGGCGCCAGCGGCACCGGCAATGGCGGCGGTCACCCGGCGGTCAAGGAAGTCACTAGGCTTTTGGTGGGTGCTGGGGGGCTTTGTCAGGGTGGGTGGGTCTTATTTGGCACCCCTAGGGCCGGCCCGCGCTCTAGGCAAATTCCTACTTCACCTAGCGGGTGAGCCGGCCCAGCCTTCATGTTCCACTTACATTTTAAATGAACAAGATGGCTACTCGGGATTTCTCAGGAAATCAGACTCTCAAGAATGTATTCTTGCACCAGAAGTGCGTTGCGTCCAAAAGCCAAGTGAGGCTGCCAACCAGAACAAGGTGAATGATCCAGGGGTTGACAAAGGTGTGATAAGTCCTGACATAACAAGCTGCTGGCTGCAAGTATGAACTCAAGTGATTTTTTTTTCTTGATGCAAAAGAAAAGTGTCCAATCACAATTCACTTTTATGCCAACAACAGCATTTACTATGGAACAGGACACCAAAAGAATGAACATTTCCAGAACACTGTTTTGTCATCACTTCTGCAACAACTGAGCTCAGATTTCTGAAGTGTTGACATCCGTGAGTTACGCTTTGTCACGCTGGATAACTGCATAAAAACGTTCTACTGTTCTTCAGAGGCTGCTCAGCCAGCATTCGTGATGAGAACATCACATAGTGCAAACAGTTTTAAAAAATCAGGCCATATTATAACAGTGTAGTAATTGTTTTAATTACTTTTTTGCTCAGTGTTTTATGGCAGATCTGTCTTGACTGCACCAAATTTTCGTGTGTGGATTTTTTGAGGCAAAAGGGAGATAAAAGGGCCCATGACAAACCCTTGCATGCACTCTGAACTGTCCGTGGCTATTGTATTCCTAGGCCCCGGTCACACGGGCAGGAAACTGCGGGGGAGAACCCTGGGGCAAACTACTGCGCGGTTACACAATCAGACCTCCCGTGGAGGTCCTGTGGAGGTACCGTGGAGGTTCCATGGGAAGGGAGAGGTGCCGATCACAGGACAAGCCGGCGCGCAACGAAGAAGTGCGCGCCGCGGCAAACTGTTTTTTTTTTGTGTGTACACGACAAATGCGCATGCTCCGTTGGGTGCGTGTGCGCATCCACAGAGACTTGGACAAAAAAATCCCACCTTATTTGCAAGGGGACATGGGCGGGCGCCGGATGCCACCGGAAACGCAATCAGACGCCTGCCCTTGCCCCACAGTTTCCGGAAACTAGTACCTCCGAGGTACTAATTTTTTGCCACGCAGTTTCGGTGGGAAGCCTCGGTTGAGCCACGGGAGTGCTATGCTTCCCAGATGTGCTGGTGAGATCGCGCCCGGAAACTCCGCCTGTCTTCCGTCTCACTTGTGTGGCTACTGTTCCGTGTGACCGCAGCCCTAATCTTGCTAATGTTTCAGTGCCATTCATTTGATAGTTTTAAACCCAAAAGTTATATTACACCCAAAAAAAAGGGAACCAAGAAATACAAATATCAAAGAAAACTTACAGTGAGGATGGTTTACTCAGTGTTCTCATTGCCAAAACAGAAATAGCCATAAACATCTAAAATGTATGAAAAATGTAAGTATGAAATTTCCCTATTTCATAGTTATATTTTTTCCCTATTTCATACTTACATCAGAATAGGCATATAAAAATGAATAGCGATAAAAATAAACAAACTTTTACAGTAAGTAAATAGAAAAAAGATTTGAAACAGAGTAGGTAGTAATGACAGCCCTCCAAGGCTGTGGTCACACACACTAAATAATCCACTTTCAATCCACTTCCAATGCATTTTCCAACTGGATTTTGCCAGTTCACACATAGTAAAATCCAGTTGGAAAGTGCACTGAAAGCGGGTTAAAAGTGGATTATTTAGTGTGTGTGACCGCAGCCCAGAAGGACTTTGTGAAATTGGAAGCCTTCTATTCGTCGAACACTTATTGATGTACAAAACAAAAAAATACCATTTCATAATAAATGCCTTTGGACTAATTCTTTTGATAGCTTAATTCGATCAGTGTTGTACATCACTGCTGTACTCCAAACCCTTCTCTGTTGCCCAATCTCAGCCAAACAGGGATCCGCTACACAACATTATGATGCCATGGAGCTAATTAGGTCTGGCATCATCGAGGGGCAAACGGTGGCCTCCTCCTGAATGGGAGGGAAGACGTAATTCCAGAGGAGCAGCCATGTTAGTCTATTGTAGCAAAATAAATCCAAAATCCAGCAGCACCTTAAAGACTAACTACATTTGTTCCAGAATAAGCTTTCATGGGTCTGAGCTCATTCCCACTGCATGGGAGGGGGGGGGATGTCAAGATTCCCTGTCTTGCTTTGTTCCCTGGCAGTTATTGCTGACCAGTGCCCCAAGGCAAGCCTTTCATTCCCATCCAGCCCCCATGTCTGTTTGGAGTCAGAACTGGGGATAGGCAACTGGACCTCACAGTCTGGCCCATAGCTACGGTGAGGCTATTCCTTAAAGGGCCCCGCTTCTTAAAGGCCCTCTGCTTCTTCCCAAAAGCATCCTTTAAATGCTTTTGAGCAGGGGTGGTCTGCGCCCCTCTCCCTCCCCTCTTGCCAGATTTAAAGGACCCTCCAGCTGATTGGTGGGCCATGTGCTCCCCACTGATCAGCTGAAGGGCCCTTTACATCTTGCAGGAGGGGAGGGAGAGGGGCATGTGCCACCCCCCTTCATTATGGCAGATAATGGCCAAGCTAGCCATCACCAGGGCCGGAGCCTTTTCGGTGGTGGCTCCTACCTGGTGGAACAAGCTCCCGGAGGAGATCGGGGCCCTGCGGGACCTTTTGCAGTTCCGCAGGGCCTGTAAGACGGAGCTCTTCCGCCAGGCTTTTAATTAGGGGCCGCCGCTGCCGCTGCTATCGGCTCTACGGCAGGCTGTTACAGCAGGCCTGGCCCGTGGTTTCAACATCAAACTGATTATGAGCAGAGACAGCGTGGAACATCTGGACAGTCGAAACTTACTCCTGTAATGTACCATCTAGATTAACTTAATCAGCCGCCAGCACTTGGTATTTATAATGTTTTATTGTTTGGTCTAATATTGTGTATTTTAATGTATTTATGTTTTTATGGAAGCCGCCCTGAGCCCGCTTGCGGGGAGGGCGGGGTATAAGTTTAATAACTAAATAAATAAATAATGGCAGCCCCGCCAGAATAATATGGCAGCCCCACAAGGCAGCCCCAATATAGCTAATAATGGCAGCCCCACCAGTTACAAAATCCTGGCTACGGGCCTGCTCACAAGTATGAATGGTGAGAATGAGACGGGGTGAGGGAGTGTTGCCTTGACAATAGGGAAATGCGGGGTTGTTTTTTTTCTATTCTGCATTTTCTTGTGGCCCCTGGTTTGCATGCAGAAGGTCCCAGGTTTGATCCCTGGCATCTTCAGTCAAAAGGATCAGGGGAAAGACATTTGCTTGAGACTGGGGAGACCCACTGCCAGTCGTAGAAGGCAATGCTGTCCTTGATGAACCAATGGTCTGATTCAGTATAAGGCAGTCTCATATGTGTTCATATGTGTGGTTCTAGGTGGCTTACAATAATAGTTTAAAACTTTTTCAGTTTAAAACACATATAGGTCCCGGTCACACGGGCCGGAAAATGCGGGGGGGGGGAGGGTGGCTGTTTGCCCCGGAGCAAAATAATGTGCGGCCGCCCGGTCACACTCCCATCGAGGTCCCGTGGTTAGGGGGTGAGGTGCCGATCACACGGCTATCCTGCAGCGCGGCAAAGAAGCGGCGCAGCGTGATCACAACGGCAATCGCTAGGTGCCGCTTCCATGGCAAACGGGTGGGGTTTTTTTACCGAAGTTTGTGCGCTTTTGCACATCCTGCGGAGACTTGGGGCGGGGGAACCCTTGTTTGCGAAGGAACATTGGTGGGCGCCGGATGCCACGGGATTCCACCGGAAACGCGATCAGACGCCCGCCCTTGCCCCGTGGCGTCCAGAAACTAGTACCTCGTAAGTACTAGTTTTTTAGTCCGCATCTTCGGCGGGACGCCACGGGAGCACTACACTTACCAGATGTTGCGGTGTGATCGTGCCCGGGAAATCTGCCTGTCATCCATATCTTTAGCGCGGCAAATGCTCCGTGTGATTGAGACCATAAAACAGCAAGCCCCAAATATCTCCCCATCCCTTAAAAGATGCCCGCCAATTCAGACTACCTCAAAATTCTTGGCAAACAAGAAGGCTTTGTGACACTTTCTGAAGATCTCCAAGGAGAGGACCCACCCTAAGTGGTGGGATAGACAACAAATGGCTGCCTCTTGACTGTAGTTGGTGCGCAGGGGCATATGGAAAGAGATGATCTTTCAAATATGTGGGTCCTGGGTTGTGAAGAGCTTTAAAGGTCTTCCTTCCCCAGACCCTGTCCCCTCAGCACTGTTTTGAAAAAGGGTATGAAAAACTGGCAAAAAGCAGGAGGTGTTCTGTGAGAGCAAAAAAAGAAGAGTTCACTAAATATACCTCCACCTTTCAGCTGAGTGCAATAGACATGGGTATGGTGTCTCAGAAAAGAGACACTAATTTCACCATAGCAGATGTCCTAGAGATCAGGAGATGCTAGAAACAGTGGAATACAATAGCTGGAAGTTTTAAAATCATACAGCTAATGAGAGCCAGTTTGGTGTAGTGGTTAAGTGCGCGGACTCTAATCTGGGAGAACTGGGTTTGATTCCCCACTCCTCCACTTGCACCTGGCTGGATGACCTTGGGCAAGCCGTAGTTCTGATAAGAGCTGTTCTTGAAAAAGAGCAGTTTCTGTCAAGAGCTCTCCAGGCCCCACCTACCTTGGGGCCCCACCAGGAGTTTGTAAGCCACTCTGAGACACCTTTGGGTAGTGAAGGGCGGGGTATAAATCCAATCTCTTCTCTTCTTCTTCTTCTTAAATGTGTGGACTTTAATCTGGGAGAACTGAGTTTGATTCCCCACACCTCCACTTGCACCTGCTGGATGACCTTGGGCAAGCCATAGTTCTTTCAGAGCTGTCCTTGAAAGAACAGTTCTTGAAAGAGCTCTTTCAGCCCCACCTACCTCATAGGGTGTCTATTGTGGAAAGGGGAAGGGAAAAGAGTTTGTAAGCTATTCTGAGACTCTGAGTGAAGGGCAGGGTACAAATCCAATCCCTTCTTCTTCCTCTTCTAGTAGAAAAAGATCATTTAAGTATTTATTGGAAGGTGGTAAACTGGTAGAAACTGAATAAGATGCTGTAAACTTATGTAATGATCTCTAATATTCTAACTTCTGAGGACATTAAACTCTAGCTTTTTGGTGTGCACATCCTCACCTAGAGAGCTTTTGCACACATAATACATTGCAGTGGTACAGTTGAGTTTCACAAGAAAATGAACAGGCGGATAGACAGTTTATGTGTGTGGAGGGGGAGCAAAATTTGAATCTGCCTTAATCCTTGCAAATGGTGACCCAAATTAATTGATTTGAAGAAAATGATGTGATCACAGCCTAGTACATGATGCCACCAGTGTTCCCTCTAAGCTGAGTTAGTGTGAGCTAGCTCACATGTTTTTAGCCTCCGGCTCACACGTTTTTGTCTTAGCTCAGGAAGGGATGGCTCCAGAGCAAACTAATTTGTGCAGTAGCCAAATCGTTGGCTCACAACTTTAATGCCAGCAGCTCACATAGTAGAATTTTTGCTCACAGGATTCCACAGCCTAGAGGGAACATTGCATGCCACCCTTTTTATTTCAACAGGATATAAACATTCTTACTCAATTCTAGACAGTAGCTCCTACTTCTATTTTTTAAAAAACAACGACGAATGACCTCATTAAACAAAATGAGTCCATGTGATGCATTTTTGTATGGAATAATTTTTAATACATAGAACTATATATACCATCTCCTTTTTCTGTATTCCCGATACTTAATGCAGTATAGAAGTAAATGACACCAAGTATCTTTAAAATAAAAAAGACGACACTAACAATAGAGGGAAACATAATAAAAAAATGACTGCTTTCTGGAGAGCTTATAATGATTTAATGGAGGCAGGCATTTCTCTATTAGAAAGCACTTCCATAACAGCAGTGCTACCATAGAGAATGTTAATTCTTTTATATCTACAAATCTAAGACATCTGGCATAAAGCATCTCCTGTTGATCCCGTCATGTGCAACAGATCTCCTGTTTATTTGCCTTTATATTATATGATCTATCTAGAATTTAGCAGCAATAATTTGTTTTATTCAGAGCCTCTGAGTCCATGTCAGGTATCGCCATGGGTTTAGTGTGTCTTCCAGTCACATGAACAAAATGCACACAAATGTAGCCTGTTGGAATGGGACGTTTTGTGTTTCCCCATAAGAAATGGGGGAAATCCTTTGCCAGGAAAGTTTATGTTGGAAAGAGTTCCTTGGGTGAAAAATTACATGGTAGTTATACCAAAAATGTTCTTGGTTAATCTTCCAGAAAGGTTCCACATTCATAGAAATGTCAATTAAGAAAACAGACACGTGGTTTTGGAATGGCCAAGAGGGTTCTAGAGAACACGAAGGAAACTTTTCTGTAATAGACCCTGAAAATAACAAGCTCATGAATTATTTTCAGAGCTTGCACACTGAGCTAGGGTTTGAAAAGTTGATGTCCCTGTAGCAATGCCATTGTTCTTTGCTTCCAGGTTTCAATTTTAATCTTCCAGGATCATTGCAAATGCAATGGGAATCACCTACAGAGAATCCGGTGACTTTGAAACATTATGCATAGAAACCCTGGAATGTAACACAGCAAAACCAACTGTCCAGTTTCTCATGTCTCCTAAGTAATGAATATTATTTTCTGCTAATGATTATGCTACAAGGGGGAAAAAAGCCCAAAAGGGTCTGCTTAAATGATTTCTTAGAACCAATTCAAAGGCATTTGTCACATGACTACATGTTGCCAGTAATGGCAAGTTCTATTAATATTCACCTAAAGAAAACTAGTTTGTTGACCTAAAGTACGACTGCTTGCTATTTTATTCTTCTGAAATTATGTAGATCCTGAGGGATAACTGTACTGAGCTTTTGATGCAAATATTAAAATTCTATTTAGATGTACAATGCTTTAATGCAAATTTTTAACCATAAAACCAAACGCTCCATTCAGTTAAATTAATAGAATTACAAAAAAAAGATGTAATGATAGCAATTAAGTCTTGAAAATGCAGATTTTATAGTCAAGGACAATTACCTCATTTATAGCATACTGGAATGATGCCAGATGAAGGTAATTTAGGTCCCCCCCTCCCCACAGTTATATCATGAAGGATATCTTAAATTTCATTAGCACAACAAAAGGGTGAGAAGTTAGACAATAAAAAAGAGATGAGTGAATTTGACCTTTCTTGTTTCATTGCAGGCAGAAAACATACATCTTCCTAAAGTATTAGTAATATTTCTTTCTGCTCCCATCTCTGAAAAAAAACTTTTTTTTTATTAGCAGCTATGGAACATTAGAATGGAAAAGGTCAGATTCATTCAAATATTGAAAGGGCCCGCTCATATCTTGATACTTAAGAGGGTGGCTTGTAATTTCATTGGTAGAGATTGCGCTGGTGTTGGGGGTCTGAGAGCAGTAAGGAAGGTCTTAGGCCTCATCTTTGGAAGGCATCGTTCTGAACCACATTGCAATTTAAACAACCCCGGGAAATTTGACATGCAAGTACTTTTTAATGGGCACATTTTAAAAAAGAGGAGTTGTTAATGAAACTTGATGATTAGGTTTTGATTGGTATATTAATGGTGCACATCAGCAAGGCATCATTGGAGGGACAAACTCTGAATTTTGTTTGTTTGTTAATGTTCTATAGGATGATGATTGAAAATCACTTGAAAACTCAGAGCTCGATGGGTTCCACTCCAGTTTCTTAGAGAAAGTCCTGATAAAGCAATCAAAAATAGGATAATACCAAGGGCTTGGTAGCTACCTTGGGACTGCCACACATCATCTGCGGAGCTCATCTGGCTGCCCAGACTCCAGCCCCAATGAATTTCACATGGCTACTCCCTGAGTGTGAATTTAATGGAACTTGGCCAAACTAGGTGTGGTGGAGTCCACGTGTCTACTGTGAGTCTGCTGCCACCATCTTAAAGCCATTTTAAAATGCTGTGAGGGCCTGGGCCTGACTGGGCCTGTGGTGCAGTGCTCTCTTCCCGCCTAGGCCTTTTCAAGCACTGAAACAAACGTGAGGTATCTGTGTGTGGCCCTTTTGGCACTTGATAAGGCACAGGGGAGGAACAAGAGTGCCTCAGCCCACCATGCTGTGGAAATGACTATAAAATGGTAGCAGTGTCCTCCTTGTGGTGGCCACAAGGACACTGTCACATCTAGTTTGATCCCCAGCAGTATCTTAGGGATGTGAAGACCCACTGTGGGAACATGGAATCGCTCCTTCCCTTGAATGTTGGGCTAATTCCCAGGAAAACTCTGCCCATGCTGTGCACTGTAAATTGAGCCTGGACTAGTTGTGCAGTCAAGAATCTGCAAGGCTTTCATTGCTCTCTATATCCCCTCCCTACACTTCCCCCCCTTTCCCTTCTCCTGGAAGTCCCCATGTCATCACGTCTCCCTGCTTCCTTTTCTCCTTCCCACCCACCAGCCAACCTACCTTTCATCTGCCACCCCATCTTGAGCTATATTTATTATATTTTTACTGCATTTATATCCTGCTTTTCTCCACAACTGGCAAGCTGATAGGAAGCCCCGAAAGACCTAGAAACACATGGGGGGAGGGGAACAGTCCTGGGAGTCTGCAAATGCTGGCTCTCAATACTCTCAGTTAATCCCAAGTAGTTGGATGAATTGGGATAGATCCAGAAAGGGTCCCTAATGGTCTCTCTGTCTTTTACTGAAAAAACCCAAGGGCTGATTACTGCTGTGGCTACCTAGCAAAGGACACTGAAGGCATCAATTCCTTAAACCTACAGGTGCTCCTTTTGTTATTGGGGTGGTAATCCCCCATGGTTTGTTTGGTTTTTTTAGATTTAAGATTTTTCTGCAAACTTGGGGCTTTTATCAAGTTTGCAGAAAGACCTGTCTCATCTGTCCATGGCCCCAATCTCTGGATTTAAGTATCCACATATAGGGCTATGGTGAAAATTAGATATACTGATTGATGTTTCTATCCTATCTGTTTTTTCAGCATGGTTCACAAGGCAGTATACTTTGGAGGTGGTCCCTTAGAAAGTCTCCCATCCAGGCACTGACTAGACCTACTTAGGCTTAACAATGTTGCTGTATCATGGGCCTTCCATCTGCACCCACTAAAACAACTGGGCCCTTGGTGGTGTAGTTGCTGGAATGTTTTATTAGGCTCTTGATGGGCAACCTTGGAGTTGTCACTCTCTAAGCCTAAACTATTTCATCGGGTCAGAACTGGAACGAGAACCAAGGTATAAACTGGGGAAAAATCCCAGATTTCAATACTACAATACTACATTAGATCAGGAAAATTGAATGGGGGGGGGGGGAAAGCCCCTCCTCCCCCTGTGCCATGGTCCCAATCCAAATCACCCCCCTCCAGAACTTTTAAATGGAGTTTCCACTAGGAATTTGCAGGTACAACATGGCTGCAAGTCTGCATGGCAGACTCGAGCACATTGGAAGCTGAAGTTTGGCCTTTGTTTAGCTTGAAGGCATTCACATTTCCTCCATTGTTGCTCCTTTGGAATGTTCTGCATACCCCCAGACTTGAGGTGTGTGTGTGTGTGTGTGTAGTGTGTATATTTTACATTTTTGAATAGTCCAGTGAGACTTCCTTCCTTCCTTCCTTCCTTCCTTCCTTCCTTCCTTCCTTCCTTCCTTCCTTCCTCCCAATGTCTTTGAACAGCTCACACTAATAGGCTAGATAAATTAAAATCAACTAAATATCAACCTTCCTGTTTTTATGTTTAATAGCAGTCAACAAAAGCTTTACTACTGCTACGGCAGTTTTAACTTCCATTCCAGCCAATAATTTAGCAATCCTTTGTGAAGAAGGTAACATTGCCATATCATGTATAAAATGGGAGATCCAGCACTGTCTGATTGAAATAAACAGGGCACATTCAAATAAGCATTGTTCTAGAGTGCCAGTCTTTCCTGTTGTGCAGTTACAGAGCCTTTCTGTGAAGGGAATCCTCTCCTGATGGCCTATAATTTCTTCCAGTTTCTTCAATTGACCCAACATAAATAGGCATTCAGACTTACATGGATTTTTTTTACATCCCCCCCCCGCCATGGCTCCATTTGTTCTCATTCACATTGAGGATTGGTTTTCTGCCCCCCCCCTTTTGTGTGTGTGTTTGTGCGTGCATGCACTGAAGCACTGCAGTGTTTCAGAAGCCTCAAGATAAAGTTACTGTCCCTACCTGTCATCCTACAACTAAGGGCACTTCCTGGTGTACATATCTCACCCCTTAGTGGTTACCTCTTTTCCTGTGTTTTAGCACTCTTTGATTGGCTCCCCCCCAAAAAAAAATGAATTCCTTTACCTGACTTGCATCCGGTAAACAGCTCCAGTGGCATATCTAGCGTACCTAACACCCGGAGCAGATCATTTTTGAACACCCCTCTTCCTCTATATGACAACATTGTCCAGGTCAAGGTTCAAGTAGGCTTACTATCAATGAACTCAGTGGGGCTTATAGTCAAGTAATGTGGAGTGCTTCTGGGACAAGCCTGCCCTGGTCTCCAGCCCCTGTGCCCTTTCTTGAGGGAGAGGTTCCACAAAAGTCCCCTCCTCGCTTCACTCTGCCAACTTCATACAGAGTGGTGGATGATCTCCCAAGAGAAGCTCTGTGTTTACGCACACAGGCACCCACACCTCTGGATGGGTCTTCGGCCAAACAATATTCTTTCATACATTCATGGGGGCCAAGGGCTCTGAGCTTTTGACACAAGATGGTCCCATTGAACACCTTGAAATCTGCTGCCGCCAATGCATGCATAAGATAGATCAGTCTGCAGAGAAACTAAATGGGCAACAATCAGCTGCTGGTGTCAGGCCTCCCAATGGGACTGGTGCCCTCCAGTACTGAGATGTTATTATTATTTATTATTTATTATATTTATACCCCACCCATCCTGCGAACTGGCTCAGGGTGGCTCACAAAAGCAGTACAAAGTATCTAGATACATAAAACCAATAAAACATTTAAAAATAAATAACCAGAATTCTATCATACATCTCATACTGATTTAAAGTGCTCCAAATATAGAAGGACTGATGGCGTGCTCATACTGTGGAATCCGAGGTCTCAGTCCAGCAGTGTCCCACATACTCTCAGATGTAAATAACAGGCCAGGCGACGGGTTAGGGCCAGTCCTATGCTCCAGATGGTCAGGTGGAGTAGTTGATGGTGTTACTGGCGGCGGCTCCTAATTGAAGGCCTGGTGGAAAAGGTTCATTTTACAGGTCCCACAGGTCCCGCAGGGCCCTGATCTCTTCCGGGAGCTTGTTACACCAGTAAGGAGCCACCACCAAAAAGGCCCTGGTAACGGCGAGCCCTGTTTCAGCTCTGGCATGCAATTTTTTTTTTTTTTAAAGCTCACAACTCAAACCCAACCTTTCTGGGTAGGTTTTGGGCAGCAATCCACGAGGCAGGAAAAAACGTTCAGATTCTGAGCAAGAGGCTATCTTGTGAATTCATTCTGCAATGGGGGGGGGGAAGTACCAGGAAAACTAATTTAGGAAAGAATGGGGGGGGGGAAAGAATGCGGGGGAAAACAAGGAAAGACCGGGACAGAATGGGATGTTAACAAAATTGTCTGGACACAAGAAAGAAAATGGGTAATGTCGGGGAATGAAAATTGAACATTAAGGCAATTTGGAAGATGCCATAGTCTCCTTTATTTGGGTACTGTCAAAAACTCAAAATATAAGGGCAAGGAGTTCGACAGGGAAAGACCCAAGTATAATGGAGAACATACTCTACGGGATCTCCAACTGGTACTTAGAAAATCCAATTCATACAGATCATGAAGCTGTCATCCCTAAGCTATCAACATCAGCTATGAATATCCCCGATAGTTGCTGTTGTGTCTCGATCAGCCTTAGCCAAGGGCTTTTATATCTATCCTTTAAAAAATAATAATACGGATAACTACGCTCTGCTGTTGCGAAGTGTATTTTTAGCCAAAACCTAAATGTTGAAGTCCGCGTTCAGGCCTCCGAGGAACGTTGTGCCAGTTCTGCATGCAAGGTAAAGAAATATAACTATGAAATTATGATTCTTTTGGAAAGCCTGAATATCCTAGAATATCCACAATGCTTCTGAGATACGGTGAACTGAAGCATACACCAATGTAATGCAAAACATCTGTCAGGTTTAAGAAGACTATCCCTGTTCAGATAGTATCTTCAGAAAGACACATAAACATGGTGGACTTTGGTATGCAAAGTGACGAAATGCATTATAACAACAATAGCTGCTCTTTATTTAGTGCTCATTTCAGCTTGACAGGACTATGAGCAAAATGATCGGTCTTCCCTGCCTTCATGCAGATGTGCAAACAAATGATGGAAGCTAGAAAACTGCTTCCAAATCTCCTTCTGGCAGAGCAGTAGTGGGTATCAGAACGGCAGTCATAAAGCACCAAAGTTAATGGAGTTATATTTTTCAAAATAATGCAGCTTAAAGGGAGTTGTTAGTAAGTTACGTGGATAACTAAGTAGTGAGTAACAGAGTATAACCTTCAAAGCAGCATGACTGCTACTCCTTATACAGCTGTTCCAGTAATTTGGGATGACCAGGGCTATTTTGGGGCAGGAACGCACAGGAACGGAGATCTGGCTGGTTCCCGAGTTGGCCACGCCCAGCAGGAACTCATTAGCATAACAGGCCACACCTAACAGCAGAAAATCATTAGGATTGGCTACGTTAGGAGTGTGTGGCCTAACATGCAAAGAAGTTCCTGCTACAAAAAAAGCCCTGGGTTTTGACAACAAACAAGGTAAATAGAATAAGAAGCAAAAGGTGGGTGTGGCTGGATGACCACACTTCTGGCAACATGGGGGTGCAGCCTAATGGGCTAATGAGCTGTGCTGTTAGGGGTGTGGCCCAATATGCTAATGAGTTTCTGCTGTTGGGTGCGGCCTATTATGCTAATAAGTTCCTGCTGGGCTTTTTCTACAAAAAGAGCTCTGGCCGGATGACTGAACTCAGTAAGGGACAATCATGGTAGAAATTTCATCATCAACTCTGTAACCTCCCATCTATGGCTGATGTGGTAAGTTTCCATGTGATCTGCCCCTTTCCCAGGATTTCCGTCATCCAAGGCATCTAGAAAGGAGCACAAGCACCTTGCTCTGTAATTTAGGGTGATTCTGCATTGGCTTTACCCTCCGTTGTTTTAGCAAACCCAGGTTTGAACAGAAATTCCGCTCTACATCACATGCTGCTTTCCCTTTCTTTGATTGTTGGATTTTATGGTACCCTCTGCATTGCATGCCACATTCACTTTCTTTGATCATCAGATTTTATGGTACCTTCTGCATGGATTTATAGGCGTTTTATGGCCATTCAGGGGTGACTTCACAGTCAGTATGGCATTGGCCCAGGGTATTTGAATGTGGTTTTGAGCGGCACCTTTTCCTCAGGGTTGAGAAAATGTGGAGCGAATCCCAGATGCAGAAACAGCCTTAGACAGAGACCTTTTGGTGCTGACTTTGAAGAAAGAGAGAAGAGATTGGATGTATACCCCGCCCTTCACTACCCAAAGGTGTCTCAGAACGGCTTACAAACTCCTCTCCCTTCCCCTCCCCACAACAGACACCCTGTGAGGTAGATGGGGCTGAGAAAGCTCTGACAGAAATGGCTCTTTTTCAAGGACAGCTCTTGTCAGAACTATGCCTTGCCCAAGGTCATCCAGCAGGTGCAAGTGGAGAAGTGGGGAATCAAACCCGGTTCTCCCAGATTAGAGTCCGCGTACTTAACCACTACACCAAACAGGCTCTCAAAATGTCAAATAGTGCCTTCTTGAACTTATGTGTCCACTCGGTACCCTCAGCCACTCCTAAGAAGTTCAGTTCCTCCACTGGCCCCAGCCCCTAGAAGATCTTGTGTGAAAGCAGCAAGCAGCTGCTTGCTGAAGAAAATCCTAGGGCACATCATAGGATATTTTATGCCCAGGAAAGAGGGGAGCCAGTTTGTTTGTTTGTTTTTTCTAAAAAAAAAATCCCATTGCTTTATAAAACAGTGCAACAAGAAGGCGAAAGATGTGCTGGGTCCATTTCTGACCGTCTTTGAATGTGTTTGTTTAAAACGTTTATATCTCTTTACCAAAGTGCCTAATTTACATTTTTTTTAAATTAAAACAGTACTGACAACCATAAAACATGCTAAAATATGGCAAACGAAACCAATTCAGATTAAATAGAGGGCTGAAAGCGACAAACTGACCTAACAGCAGATAGCGGGAGAAACATCAGAAACACGGGGAAAACTAATGAAAAGCTTGAGAGGCTAAACAAAGGTGGGGTTTTTTGCCCCTAAAAGAATTCAAATTTGATGCCAATCAGGTCTCAATGGGAAGGGAAATCCAGAGTGTTGGTGCCAAAATGAAAATGCTCTGTCCCTCCCTGATGTTCACCTAGTGCTGGGTGTAGACTTTCCAATTTCCCGGGGGGGGGGGCTGGGGCTGGGCCAGAGGCATTGCTTTGCTAGGAGCAAGGGTGGCTCCCGGGGGAGGCTGAGCACCTTCCTGAAAATTTCGGTGGGGGCTGAAGCCCCGCTGCCCCCACGAAGATTACGCCTAGGTCAGAGTGTGACCTCTGATGAAGGTTCGGTTTACCAGACAGATTTCTGTGGGAGAAGATGGACCTTCAGGTACATGTCATCTTCCCCCACTATTTTGGTAAGCGTATAAGCCTCTCCATTAGGGCACACCATGCCTGTGTCTTGAATAATGTCTAGAAGAGTTGACCACAATTTTGGCAGGTTCTTTGCCACATTGCTTTCTCCAGACTCTTGCATTACCTTTGGCTTCGGAAGGGAACTGGAGGCCCGGAGATATTCTTTGTGTGCCTGGATTTTGCCTAGAGATCTCAGTTGAGGTTCCTGAGGGCAGAAACAGTGTTGTTACACAAGCTTAGAGATGGGAAACCCATGGGTTTGGTAGACCTCTTATGACGCTCTAAACCTATAGCTAAGAAAAGTCATCTTGAATGATATTTGTGGTGGCTTTATCATCTGGGTAGACAAAGCAAAGTCTTCAGCAACATGAGATGTGATTATTTGGAGGTAGAGCTTGATGCAGCCCATTGTAGAGTCATAGAATTGGCTTCTTCAGAAGTTGTATACAGGGCTACTTCACATCTTTGTGGGGAGTAAGACAAGAAACCACCAATGGGGTATTCAACTCTTCCCTTCGAGTGGCTTCTCCTTCCTGCTTTTCAGTGAAGACTTTTCAGCTGGGAGGCACATGCCTGCCAGGAATTATGTATGTATGTATGTATGTATGTATGTACGTACATATGTACGTACGTACGTACTTATGGATTTATTAATTATATTCAGTTTACATCCTGCCCTCTCCACGAGCAGGCTCAGGGTGGGTTACAGGTCATATAGGATGTGACAATAAAATGGTAGACTCACAAATTACAACGTTAACAAATTAAAAGTTAAAAGAACAGTAATAAAAGCAGCGTAAGGCATTGCCTTGGTAATGACACTATGATGTACTCCTTCTGAGAGGTGGCGGTGATGTTGGCCACTGGGCACAAGGCCAGGGCTGCTTGTAGGGGAGGCTGAAAGATGGAAGAATGTGGATGCTCACTGCCTCAACTAAAAGTCTGGTGGAACAGCTCCATCTTACAGGCCCCCAGAACTGCAATAGATCCCGCAGGCCCCTGATTTCAATTGGTAGCTTGTTCCACCAGGCTGGGGCCAGGGCTGAAAAGGCCCTGGCCCTGGTTGAGGCTAGTTGAACGTCCTTCAGGCCAGGGACAACTAGAAGATGTTGGTTCACTGAGTGCAAGGCTCTGTGGGGCACATATGGGGAGAGAAGGTCCCTGAGATATGCAGGTCCCTGGCCCTATAGAGGTGAATGATGAACTGCAATCCTAAGCATCTGTACTGAGAAGTGAATCCTACTGAGTTCAATGGAACCTACTTCCTAGTAATCATTAGGATTGCTGGTTTATCTCAAAAGTAATACCCCTCTCTTCTGGCATACTATGAGGACCTTTCTGCCTTTTTGGGTGCTGGACTAAGACTTGACAGGTATGGTCATATACTAGGGTTGCCAGCTCCAGGTTGGGAAATACCTGGAGATTTGGGGGGTGCACCTGAGGAGGGTGGGTTTGGGAAGGGGAGGGGAGGGACCTCAGTTGGGTATGGTGCCATACAGTACACTTTCCAAAGTGTCCATGTTCTCCAGTTGAACTGATCTCTGTTGCCCGGAAATAAGTCATAATAGCAGGAGATCTCCAGCCACCACCTGGAGGCTGGCAACTCTGTTACACACCATGGGAGTAATGGCAGCAGTCCTCCATTCCACTGCTCAGGCAGCCTCAGTTTTTTCAAGCGTACTTTGCATGGTCATGTCTGTAAATCTGTTCGGCAGAACGTCTTTGCCAACTACGTTTCATGGACTGTAAACGGAATAGTTACAATCTATGGGAAAATACAGTTTTATTATGGTGGGGGTGTGTTGATTTTGGTTTTGTTCATAATGGAGGCATCCACAGCTGCTTCATGGTGGCAGCTGCCACTCACTCCATTCCAATCCATGTATATAAACATCTTGGTATATATATATATATTTTTCTCATTGACAGTCATTCTTGAGCACAAAATAGCTGTTGTTATTTTACGGTTTCCAAAAAGTACAGAATTCTGCTGTAAAAATGAGATCGACTCCATCGTTCGGCACCTGCAAAACAGTTTATTGTTGCTGATTGTTTTGAACAAAAGTGAGATGGGGTGATGGGTTTTTTTGTTTGTCTACTTGCTTTCTCAAAAAGAACATGCCAATCTTGGGAATTAAGAGGAAATGTTAGTATATAATACTTACCAACTTCCTTCTCCATGAAGAGACAAGCATTTGTATTCACATGGTATCATTTTAGTAATTTTCTTGTGCACATAATGGAATCATAGAATAATAGAGTTGGAATGGGACATACAGGCCTTCTAGTCCAACCCCGTGCTCAATGCAAAGCATTCTTGACAAGTGTTCGTCTAGCTGTTGCTTGAAGACTGCCAGTGAGGGGAAGCTCACCACCTCGCCAGGCAGCCAATTCCACTGCTGAATACTCTTACTGAAAATTTTCCCTCTAATATTCAGCAAGGACCTTTCTGCCTGTGATTTAAACCCATCATTGTGAGTCTTATCCTCTGCTGCCAACAGGAACAGCTCCCTGCCCTCCTCTAACTGACAGCCTTCCGAATACTTAAAGAGTATTTAAAGAATACCAAACTACTTACAGAATATGAAACTATTTTTATCCTCAGTTGTGAAACAAGGATGACATGTACAGTCTTAAACCAATACATACCATGATACGTTGTGACCACAAATGAAAAATACACATTCATGGAGTAGCCAACGCTTTTCTAAAAGTGGGTAGGGACATTGGCCAGCAAGCCATGGGGCTTGCCAATGATGCCATTCCTTGCTGGGTTCTGTAGGCCTTTGAGGGTCCATTTTAGGACCCAAGATGATGTTGAGCTCAGTCCAAGATAGATTCATAGGGAAACGGAGAACAGTATGGGTGTGCAAACCCCCCACCCAATATATTGGACCTTTAAAAAAAATGGTATTTCCCAATATTCCCAAATCCCAATACTGGTATGGTATGATGGAGAATCAATCCAGGAGTATCTGGGTCTCAGGAAAGGGCTGTTTTTAGTTAAATTTGCAGTATAGGTGCTGGCGCCTCTCCTAAAAAAACTCCCCAAGTTTCAAAAAGTTTGGACAAGGGGGTCCAATTATATGGGCGACCAAAGAAGGTCCTCCCATTCTCAATTGCTTTTGATGGAAGGGGGAAAGGCATTTAAAGGGATCACAGTCCCTTTAAATGCCTTCTGCAAGCCGCACAGCCCACAAGTGAACTCCAAAGGCATTTAATGGGCTCGCTGTCCCTTTAAATGCCTTCTCCAAGTGGCGAGTTCACCCAGAAAGCATTTAAAATGACTGCAATCCCTTCAAATGCCCTTTAGTTTCAACTATCTGGTTTGGCTGTTTCAGGCCCCGGTCACACGGGCAGAAAAATGCAGGGGGGGGGAGCGTGGCTGTTTGCCCCAGAGCAAAATAACGCACAGTTGCACGATCAGACATCCCATTGAGGTCCCGTGTTTAGGGGGGAGGTGCTGATCACACGACCATCCTGCAGCGCGGCAAAGAAGCGGCACGGCGCAATCACACCAGCAATTGCTAGGCGCCGCTTCCATGGCAAATGGGATAGGGGGTTTTTTTTAACTGAAGTTTGTGCATACGCATGACTGAGCAATCGTATCTGCACATCCAAGGGCGGGTGGTGGGCTTACCGGAGAGGGCGGCAGACACTTCCGGACCCCAACAGAGCTCCGAGGCATAGCCAATGGAGGGGAAGGGGGGCCCCCTCGTCACAGCCGCTCTAACCGCCTGCGCGGCAGTGGCCATAGTGACCCTCCAGAGGCAGCAAACCTGGCTGCAGTGGGAGGAGGCCTCTTTGTGCGCATGCGCCGTTGGGCGCTTGTGCACATCCTGTGGAGACTTGAAGAAAAAAAACCCCTGTTCGCGACGGGACATGGGTGGGCGCCGGATGCCACGGGATTCCACCGGAAACGTGATCAGGTGCCTGTCTTTCCCCCGCAGTTTCTGGAAACTAGTACCTCGAAGGTACTAGTTTTTTACCCCGCATCATCGGCGGGAAGCCTCGGGTGAGCCACAGGAGTTCTACGCTTTTCAGATGTGGTGGTGAGATCGAGCCCGGAAAATCCACCTATCTTCCGTCTCTGTAGCGTGGCTAATGTTCCGTGTGACCGCAGCCCCAATTTATATCTGGCTTATATCAGTATTTTTCAGGCATTTTTCAGCTCGGTTTTAGCTGAAGCACTCCCCTAGAGGAGAGGTGTCTCTGAAATCTGGATTTTTTTTTAAATCCTTTCAAGTTTTACAGAGTTGACCAGCATCTCTAAGAGACAGTGGTGGAAAATGCCATGAAGTCACAGCCAATTTATGGTAACCCTAAAGGCAAGAGACAAACAGAGGTTGCTTGCAGACACTCCCCTTGTATCTAAGCCTCCTTACAACTCCCTGCCATAGGTGCTCCTTTATGTTAGGCAGAACTGGATATCCTGCCAACTGCAGAGCTCAGGGGACACATCACCAAAACTCAATATTCTGACTGCTATTGCGGCTGTGCCTCTGGAGTAATAGAGACTACGGATCACCTCATCTGATTCTGTGATCAATGGATGCCACTCAGAGACCTCTCGATCACACCTATCCTGAGTAAATATCAGCTGCCTGTCAAATCCTGTGTGATCTCTTTTTTACTGGCAGACGCAGTCAGGAAATACCGTGTTCTGTTGCCAAATGTCTAGCACTCTGTGCCATTACAGAGATGGGTTTTAATTTGTCATGTTGTTGTATTTTAATCTGTACTGTTTTGTATTTTAATTTATCTTTGTTTTTTACTTTTGTACGACATTTGGTCAGAGAAGTGTAATAATAAAAGGAAAAGAGGTGGTTTGCCAAACTCCCTCAGTTCATCTCTGCCCTTGAAATAGAAACGGGAAAATCCTATTATGTTTTTAAGTGTCAGAGAGAGTCTGCGGAATCAAAAACAGAATCCGTAGGCCTGTTACCATTTCCCTCATGACAACTTTTCTAATTCCATTTTTTATTAATGTTATTTACCCCAAACAGAAAGAAAAACATAACAAAATATGACAACGGCGGCAAGTCTGCAGATAAGCATCTATAAGAAGTTCCCAAATGTTTGAAAACATGTCCATGCTCAATTGTCTATATGCCATATGTTCAAGGTGTTGATAAGGTTGTAAGGTCTGTGATCTACTCTATTACTGGATCTTTCCAGTGTTGTAATTCCCTTGGATCAACTTCAAGAAGTGTCCTACTCCTTAGCAGTAGGAAGCTTCTCTGTTTGACCGAGAGTTAACTTTGAAAAACTGAATATTGTAATAAAATTGGTTTATTTATCCATTTATTTTGCTATAGTAGCAAATGTTTAGTGGTGATCAACCCCCTTACCCCAATGTTGTCACTGCCATAAATGACGCTCCCTAGTGGTGCATTTTTTTAAAAAAGGAAACTGCTTACAGTCGCCATTTGCAGCTATATTCTCTTTAATTAGTCACTCAGCACTGACTATGCTGCAGGCATTCTTTTTTGCTTTCAAGATTCGAGAATGTTAATAGTACAGTAGATCATTTTAATTATTCTTGGGCTAATGCTGTATCTCAAAGACCACCACATGCAAATCACAAGGAAACGGCCTGAAGTGACCCAAAGGTTGTGCTGTATCATAAGTGCTATGGGTCCGTTGCTTAAATTTAAGGGGGTTTACCTTCTTCAAATGTCACTCTGCTTTTTTGGCAAGAGAAAAGACGAATTCTTCACAGAAAAGTTCTGCAGAGTTGCCTCTAAGAGATGGCTGCAAAACTGATCTGCTGCTGAAATTTATCTAAGTTTGAAGGAAGGGGTGTGGTTCGGCATCAGAGTGTACAGTTTGGATACAAGAAGATAATAGATTCAAATGACAGAGAGAAAAATAGTGCATTCTGTTTTAATTTATGATGTTTTTAAACTGTCGTAATTGTTTTATATTTATATTTAATATGCACTGAATTTTTAATATGTTCCAGGAATTGCGTTTGTGATCCGCCCTGAGCCCACCCACAGGGAGGGCAGAATATAAATTTAAATAAATAAATAAATGAAAGAAAAATAAAGAAAGAAAAAGCATTTTGTGCCTGAGAGCCCCTTCTGTCAGTGTAGACAATACTGAGTTAAGGAAACCAATGGCTGACTCTGTCTAAGGCGATTTCATATGTTTGTATAACAATTATTTTCTTCTTTCTTTAAATCAATGACTTGAATTCTTTTATTGTGTTTTTATCACTATCTTTATTGCTTTTACTGTGTAGTTGTTTTTTTTGTTTTACTCTTGTGAGCTACCTCAAGTGTGTCAGGTGAGGGGGCATACATATTTTCAAAGGGAAAACCCAAAAATTCAAAGAGATTGTAAAGAGTGAGGAAGAAACATGGACAAAACATGTGAGCAAAACAAGGTACACTGAGAATGAAGGGTGTTATGCTGCTGTCATGTTAGTACTTCTGTTTTGCTTTGGTTCTGTGTTTAGACTTCTGATTGGTTCTACAACCCTAATCTTATTGCACTGTTTATTGAATGCCCCATCTGTCGATTGTACTGACTAAGTGTAATCTGCCTTGAGTCCAAATGAGAAAAGTAGAGTATAAGTAACATAAATAAATTAAATTAAAGCTGCTGCTGTCTTTTACAAAGCAAAACTCTGAGGCAGACTTGAGGGTTCCCATCCAGACAAAAGGAATTTAAATAGGAGAAAAATGGAATTGTAGACTGACTTGTGAAATTTTCCAGCAGTTGTATGTATCTCAATAATAATTAATAATTAAGTGCCATCCAGTATCAACCAATTTATGGTGACTCCTCCACAACTGTGTTGCAAATGCAAAACCGGAGAAGGGCAAGTTACCTCAAGGTGGCACGATACAATATTTTCTTCTATCATGAAGTTGTTTAAAAAGCCATAACATCTCTTACGAATAGTTCAACATGCATTCTGAGTTCACCCAATAAGAATTCTGCTCTAATCCTCCAAATGCCACTTGCCAGTAGACTTCCTAGCTTGACACACAGAGACCAATGGAAGAGAGCAACAGAGCTAATAAAGAGAGAAGAAGAGAAGAGAAGAGAAGAGATTGGATTTATACCCCGCCCTTCACTTGGAGTCTCAGAGCGGCTTACAAACTCCTTTCCCTTCCCCTCCCCACAACAGACACTCTGTGAGGTGGGTGGGGCTGAGAGATCTCTGACACAAACTGCTCTTTTTCAAGGACAGCTGTGCCAGAGCTTGTGACTGACCCAAGGTCACATCAGCAGGTGCAAGTGGAGGAGTGGGGACTCAAACCCGGTTCTCCCAGATTAGAGTCCACACACTTAACCACTACACCAAACTGGCTCTCCAAATAAAGAGTTATACATCCTGAGCCCGCATGCGGGGAGGGTGGGATATAAATGCAATTAAATAAATAAACAATGGACCTCACAGGATGAAGACCTAATCATCACTCGCTTCCGTTTGAAAACCTAGTGAGGTGCTCAGAAATTTAACATGTCTGCTGGTTGTTCAGTGGTTCATAACCTTTCATTCAGCACCACCTACCTATGTCATTATCATCAAATGCCCACAAGCAACAAGTTTAAAATTAGGAAACTAAAGCAGCATTCTGGACAAGAAGAAGAGGAAGAAGAGATTGAATTTATACCCCGCCCTTCACTACCCAAAGGTGTCTCAGAGCGGCTTACAAACTCCTTTCCCTTCCCCTCCCCACAACAGACACCCTGTGAGGTAGGTGGGGCTGAGAGAGCTCTTGACAGAATCTGCTCTTTTTCAAGGACAGCTCTTATCAGAACTACAGCTTGCCCAAGGTCATCCAGCCAGGTGCAAGTGGAGGAGTGGGGAATCAAACCTGGTTCTCCCAGATTAGAGTCCACACACTTAACCACTACACCAAACTGACAAGAGGCTTTTAGGTATATTTATGAAATATAAACATATGGAGCAGAGATCTGGGCCTACCTTCACTGAGAACCTTGTCCCTGAATAACAGTGAACTCCTCAGTGTTTGATTTTGTTTGATGTACTGTATTCTTGGTGCCAGGGGGGGGGGCAACAGTGGGAGGGCTTCTAGTGTCCCTAGAATGGCACCTGGTATTTTTGGCCACTGCGTGACAGAGTGTTGGACTGGATGGGCCATTGGCCTGATCCAACATTGGCTTCTCCTATGTTCTTATGTTCCTATTTGGTTCCAATTTGCTGTGTTCAGGAATTCTGCTCACAATTTGTGAACAACCACTGTTCCCTCAGTCAAATGTTTGCCTATCACTTAGTATTTATATAGTGTTTACTGTGCCCCAAGTGTTTCATGTACATTCAGTCAGCGATCCTTACAACAATCCTGTACATAAATTACAACGGGATCTCTAGCGTCATGCCTGTGGGCACTATGGTGCCCTCTGACACCTTTTGTGGCATCCAAGTGTTTTTAGGAAATGGGTGGGGCCAAGTAGGGCTTTTGCCCAGCGAGGCTTCTGATTGACAATTAGATATTTGATTGGCTGTGCAGAATTTTTAAAGCGTTGCTTTGGCGGCAGCTGCCACCACAGCACAAGGATCTTCACTGTGTTGCTGAAGTTAAGCTGTGGCCATCATTTTGTGCCTGGCCCCGCCTCCTGTGGCATCCATTTTGTGGCATCCATTTTGTTGCTGCGCCCACCATGCCATGTCCGAATTCCAAATAGGCTCACAGGCTCAAAAGGGTTGGGGATCCCCATATAACAGATGAGGGAACAGGCAGGTAGCAAAGGAGAGTAAAGCCGTGAGGTTTGAACGGTGAGCTTCCTCACATACAATTCACACTTAACTAAGTTGCTCTCTAAACCCAAGGAGGACAATGGCCAGTAAATGGAACGTATCCCATGAAAATTAAATAAATAAACAGACAGATAAATGCTTTTCTTCCTGTGTATGCCTTCTGTCCCTGTTGAAGCTGGTACAATGAAACCATGAAGGACTTCAGTGTGTGATAGAAGGAAGGAATGGATGAGAGTCTGAACAAAACTTGTATTTTTTACTTCCTCGGGTGAGCCGGGGGGGGGGGGGGGGGGGGGGTGAGTGGAAAGGGAAGAGTGTGTAGCCATTCAGCTTAGCTCAAGGCTCATTAGTACCCAGTAAGTTTCTACTCTAAATGACAAAGAGTTTCACTGTCACCAAAGAGAAATTGCCGCTGACCTTAGACCCCTTTTTGGAAAGTAAAATAATGGAGCACAGGAGCAGGGTTTGATATTTGACCGAATTCTACACAATTATCATGCATGTGTATATAATAAAATTAATTCTGTGTCTCTGCCTTGTAGCCTGGGGCATGCGACGTACAATCAGTTTTGTATGTATAATAGATCACAGAGTTGTTCATGAATAATACAAATGCACAGAGCAGATACTGGTGAGAAAGGATGTTTGTCTTTGCATGGAATCGAACTGAACATGTAATATTGTGATAATATATATTTGATGAATTCAGGTCTGACTTGCCTTTGCCATAGCCTGCTAATTCCTCGACAAGGGTTGCCACAATAATTGAGTTTCCAATAACATTATGATTATTTCCACATGATAATTTAATTGTGGGGTATTTTTTTAATATTGTAATATCATAGATTTGTGATTATTATGCATTTGCATGCAGATCTTGGTGGTGACTCGGAGCACATCCCTACATTTATAACTTAATTTCCCATATTATTGCATATATTTTGGGGGGACAAACTCATTAATGCAAACTAAAAAGAGAGAGAGGGAAAGGGAGAGGGAGGGAGGGATCTTTTTAGTCATTCTGCTTTTATTATAAATGTCTGAAAACCCTGTTCATTTTTTAGACTGGGTGGTTGTAAACAAACAAAAGGCAGCCCAAATTTGTTGCTGGCTTTGTTTAATGCAACAATGTAATTACTAAACATGGCAGATTTGTCTAATGTAATTGGGATGCAAACTAGCGCAAATCTTTCTTTACAAGAAACCAAACTTGGGAGCCAATCACTTTGCGCTGCGCCATTTTATTTCCCCCGTGAGTGCGGCCTCGTGTACTCTTGTTCCTGGGGGCAGCCAAAAACATTTAAGAAATTTGGAAGTTAGGAATGCCAAGTGCATAGAGCCATACTTTTTTGGAAAGAGCATGTAGATGCACGCGGCATTAAAAGTCGATGGGCAAAACTGAAGTCTGAGGCGGAGCACAGCTAACTCCAGGGGGTTGGGTCTGTTGGCCGGAGAGATTATTGGAGATTATTGAAGCAAACACTGGGTGGAACATGGCGCTCGCAAAAAAGACCCTGAAATGCTCAGAGGCAGAGTTGGCTAGTCCAGTCCAGTATGCGAAATCAAGATCTTGCGGCTTCCGGTCGGGCTAAGATGGAGAACTAAAGCATTCCACGATCCTGTGGGATGGGCGACGGCTTCTTCTGACAGTTTGGGCAACTTCTAGCCCAACGCAACACTCCCCAGAGAGGGGGGGTGGCAAGCAGGCAGCAGAGCCCAAGATCTCCACCCCTTCAAACTCCCCAGCTCTTTGGACTCCCCACTCTCTCAGCTCCCCACATCCCATAGCCCCCATTTCCAAAGTTATAGTTCTCTCACTTCATAGCAACTCACTCTAAGCAGATTCTCATTTGATCCTGAAGTTTTCCTCCTAGCATCTCTTTTAACCCTGCCTTCCATGGACTCCGTGTCCTCACGTCTCTTCAGGCATCAGCCTCTTCCTCTCACCCATCCCTCAGTGCCATGGTTCTGCTAAGCACCATGCCTCCTCTGTTCTACTTCCTTTAGCCATCCTCCCACATTACGGTTGCCCTCTTTGCCTGCTACCACTTGGAGTGGAGGAAGAATAAAAAAAACAACCCTCTAGTGTCATCTGTGTCACAATGCCATTTCAGGGGGAAACCTGGCAGTGACACAGGGTAGCTCTGTAAGAATCCTGGAGATTCCTAGATCTACCATACGTAGCAGTGCACAGGATGTCTTGGCCCATGTCCCCACCACTAGCCCGCTTGCCTGGCAACTCTATCCAGCTGGGCTTCCTGACCGCACTCCTTTGGCCTAGCTTTCAGCCTCCTATTCTGTACAGCAGTCTTACTCCTTGCTTCTTACCAACCCCATGTGGCTCCTCCCGCCCAAAGGCTTATTTGAGGTTTTCAGATTGTTGTTCCTCTTTTCTCACATAAACTTCACAGAGATAGATCAAGATATGTAGCTGTGTTTGTCTGTAGCAGCAGAAAAGAGCAAGAGTCCAGTAGCACCTGAAAGACTAACAGGATAGGAGCAGGGTATGAGCTTCCGGAAGTCTTTGCTCACGTCTTCAGATACAGCTAGAATGGGAGTCCATCTGGCCTCTATACTGGAAAGTGGAGTGATTTCACTTTTAATGATTTTTAATGCTGCATCTACATACTCTTACAGTGACTCACATAAACTCCACAATATTGCAAATCTACTGTATTGCAATTCAGTAGGTATTTTCTTCTATTAACTTGGGCTTTGCAGGCTTGTTTTACTGCGATAATGTATACATGAAGCATTCTGAACACAGTAAAATACTTCCAGGTGGGTAGCCATGTTGACTCCGAAGCACTGCTGGGGGGGGGCAACAGTGGGAGGGCTCCTGGTGTCCTGGCCCCACTGCTGGACCTCTTGATGGCAGCTGGTATTTTGGCCACTGTGTGACAGAGTGTTGGACTGGATGGGCCATTGGCCTGATCCAACATTGGCTTCTCTTATGTTCTTACGTTCTTAACAAAGTTTGAGCTCAGTGGCACTTTTAAGACCAACAAAACTTTACTCAAGGTGTGTGCTTTTGTGTGCACACCTTTGTGTCTGAAGAAGTGAGTGTGCATGCTTGAATAAAACTTTGTTGGTCTTAAAGGTGCCACTGAACTTAAACTTTGTTCTATGGTTAAATATTATTTTAGCGCAAGGTCTTATAGTTTGTTATGATTGGCTTTATTTCTTACACTGTTCCCCATTAGTTAGAATGTTCACTGTGAACATTCTGAGATTGTCACAAGAGCATAATATATGACCTCTCTCTTTGAGTTTAAGAAACTCAGTTTTGGCTCCTGGCATACTCACCTATATTTTGTAGTTCCAATCAGTTCTGGGGAAATGTGGCCTGCATTTCAGCAGTGTCTCAATACTGAGAGAACAGGACTCTGAAATACGTAAAATGATGCCACTGACACAAGTCCCTGTATCAGTTTATACCTGAAATCTGATTACAAATTCCTGCCCCAGTGTAAAAAACTGAACAATATTGGCTTCTCCTTTGCCTCATAGCACCCCCTCCCACCCCCACACCATCAATGGGAGGCTAGTCTTGATTTCAAAACAAACTGCAATCTCTTATGCAACACTCCAAAGGGCTTTGGACACAGAGAGGAGTTTCTGGAATTGTTTCCGAGATGGCACGATGTGTGTGTCTGTGTGTTGGTTTTTAAAGAATAAAGTCAAAAGTTCCAACTGGACTAGCACAAGCCCTCATGTTAGCCTAATGAGTTCTCTGGATTCCAGCCAGTTTGTGGTGTGAGTCTCAAAATGATTCCAGGTGCTAGAAGCGTTCCTCCCCTCCCCCACCCCTCTGGGACTGGCAGTAGGAACGATCCCTTAGGAGAGAACCAGGTTCTCACTCACAGGTTGGGTTGGAACTCATGTGTACGTTTTAATGCATGCAGCAAAACTGCTGAAACAATGAAACGCAATTAGTTCATGAACAACCTTTTAAAAACTGCCCAATCAGCAGCCAACTTAAAGGAAAGATTGCTTTTGAGGAACAAAATGTTTTACTACTGCTGCTACCACTATGGCTATTAAGACACGTTAGAAGGGGAAAAGCCCAATGATTCTGAGTTTTGTTTTTCTTTTGTTTTTGTTTTTAAAAAAACCCCACAGATATCTCATACAGGAAACCAACAGAGAATAAAGTGAAAGATGTTCAAAAATCCAACAGGATTTTAAAAAAATGATGCAGAACTTTCCAATATGCATCGATTGGCATGTGGTGCCTCTCCCCAGCCAAGTGCCTCGGGAGTCTGCAGGCCTGCCAACAGGGTCACAGCTCTGCGAGGATTATGAGAAAGTGCCATTTGTGTGTCATACGGCCTCCATGCGATTGTCTCTGTATGCGAAAGCCCCATTCCCATGAGGGTAGCAGCTGAAATATAGCTGCCAGCGTCAGGTCCCAGGACTTGGCTGGAAGCCCCATGATTTAGCAGTCTTGTAGTTCTGGATCTGCTCAGTATCTGGGAAAGTTCTGGATGTTGCCTTAAGGTCCATGGTGGAAGCAAGGTGACATGTAAATGTAATCAAAAATATCCAGTTACAGAAATTTGGGGCTATGATCTCTGCCAAGTGGTAAGCCTACCAAGCAGTCCTGTACCCCCTTAGTGTGTTCACCTGGGGGATATCGCATCAATGCCATAGTCAGTGTGGAGTTAAGGGTACAGAGTCGGTGTGGTATATTGGTTAGAGTGTGGGACTAGGGTTAGGGAAACCCAGGTTGGAATCCCTACTTGTGCCCTGGAAGCTGGCTGGGTGACTTTGGTCCAGTCTCTGTCTCAGTCTAACCTAGGTACTTCACAGGGTTGTTGTGAGCATAAAATGGAGGAGACAATAGTGATACAGGGTATAAATACGTACATGAAGGTTTACCCACCCTTCAACTGAAGAGATGCAGGGTATAAATACATAAGGAATGGAGAGTATAAATACATAAATGAAGGGTTTATAACCCGCCCTTCAACTACCTGAGGGTTTAAAAAAAAGAAAAGAATGAAAATTGGTTGTTAGAACAGAAGAATACCGGATTTAAAAATATCAGTAGCAGCTACTGCCCTACCTTGCCCATGTAATACTCTAAGCCAGTGGGGGCGAACCTATGGCACGGGTGCCAGAGGCGGCACTCAGAGCCCTCTCTGTGGGCACGTGTGCCACCGCCCCAGCCAGGCCTAGACCATCATTAAAGTATCAAATTCTCTGCCAAATAATTTTAAGTAAATGAAAGCATTTGGGATTACTTTCCTTACTTTGGCCCCGGTCACACGGGCTGGATATCGCGGGGGGAGGCATGGCTGTTTGCCCCAGAGCGAACTACCACACAGCTGCCAGATCAAACGTCCAACCAATGTCCGGGGGGAGGTGCCGATCATACGTCAATCCTGCGACGCGGCAAAGAAGCGGTGCAGCGGGGGTTGTGGGTTTTTTGTAACCGAAGTGTGCGCATGCGCCGTTGGGTGCTTGTACGCATCCTGTGGAGACTTGGGGAAAAAAACCCTTTTGGCGATGGGACATGGGCGGATGCCACGAGCTACCACCGGAAACGTGATCAGACGCCCGCCCTTGCCCCGCGGTTTTTACGGCGCATCTTCGGCGGAAAGCCTCGGGTTCGCCATGGGAGCTCTACGCTTCCCAGATGTTGTGGTTTGATCGCACCCGGAAAATCCGCCTATCTTCCATCTCTGTAGCATGGCTAATGCTCCATGTGACCGCAGCCTTTGTTTGGATCATCTTAAGTTAATGTATGAGTTGTTTTTTCTAAAGTAAAAACTCAGTATTCAGGTTAAATTGCCGTGTTGGCACTATGCGATAAATAAGTGGGTTTTGGGTCGCAGTTTGGGCACTCGGTCTCTAAAAGGTTCACCATCACTGCTCTAAGCTTCCCCCCAAAAAATCACTATTGTTTTCATGCCTAAGTAATCCTGAAACTCTCCTTGTAACTTTTAACAGGGATAAAATATAATACTGATAAAAAAGTGATAACTTTTAACAGTGATACAATGACAGACCTTTTTAGATCTGTCCTTTTATCACTGTTGTACGCCACCCTGAGCCCTGTTTTTCGGGGGAGGGTGGCCTAAAAGTCAAATTAAATAAATAAACTACAATGTGATTGTGGGAAACAAACTGTACCTTCCCCGGCCTCTCCGGGGAGGCAGACTACAAAAAGAGCAGTCAGTCTGGACCAATGTTCCCTCTAAGCTGAGTCAGTGTGAGCTAGCTCACAGCTTTTTAGCCTCCGGCTCACACATTTTTGCCTCAGCTCAGAAAGGATGGCTCCAGAGCAAACTAGTTTATGCAGCAGCCAAATCACTCGCTCACAACTTTCATGCCAGCAGCTCACAAAGTAGAATGTTTGCTCACAAGACTCCACAGCTTAGAGGGAACATTGGTCTGGACTATCCTTTAGTTGAACTTTATTGACAATAAAGGGAGTTGAATCAAAGGAGCTCCCAGAACATTCCAAACTGTTTCATTTTATACTCCCTACCCCGACTGCAAAGTCCCTCCTTCATTCTCATAGGCCAAGGAAATTGAAGGTTACATTCTTTCAGACTGCCCACTACATATCAGCTCGTTTCCCTCCCAAACATACATCAACATACATTGCATGTGCATTAAAATTAGCTAATTAACTATGCAGGGTGGGTTAGGTAATATTTATGATCTGATTATATGTGCATGGTTGGTTAGTGCTCTGTTTCACCAAGGCCATCTTGGCTTGTTCACATTCCCCCCCTCTTCATCTTATCTTTAGCTCTGCAACTGTGTTTTGCCTTTTCAGACAGATTGTTCCTTACCTCATAGCTGCTTCAGGTCATTCTAACTAGTTAACTTCCCTCATGATGATGATGATGTGTGGTAGCGGCACAGACGGCGACATAACATCGGCGGTGGCAGAGCATCGGCGGTGGTGAAAGTGGAATGGCGATGCAGTGGAGCGATCCCTGGTGGCCAGCAGATCATCATGCGGCTGACGACGGCGGAGGCGGAGACCAGGAGGTGGGCGTTTATGTGCAACGTGGGGCGCGGCGGAGCCTAACGGACAGAGCCAAGGCCGAAGCGGGCATGGGCCGTGCGCCCGAACGGTCCCGCCAAGAAACAAAAAAAAAGTCATCCTGAAACGCCAGAGACTGCCAGAGACTGCCTGAAAAAGAAGCCAAGCTAGAAGCAACAACAGGTCCACCTCCTGGGTGCTGGTAGGCTCCCCTGCCCCCATCTCATGTGGCCCTAGTTAGGGATTAAGTGTTCTTAGAACCCATTACATGTAAACCGCCCAGAGACCCTTCGGGGTTAGGTCAGTCGAAACTATAAATAAATAAATAAATGAGAGGAGGAGGAGGAGGAGGAGGAGGAGGAGGAGGAGGAGATTGGATTTCTACCCCACCCTTCACTACCCAAAGGAATCTCAGAGTGGCTTACAATCTCCTTTCCCTCCCACTCCTCACAACAGACACCCGGTGAGGTAGATGGGGCTCAGAGAGCTCACCCACGAACTGCCCTTGAAAGAACAGCTCCAAGAGAACTTGTAACTGACCCAAGGTCACACCAGCAGCTGCATGTGGAGGAATGGGGACTGAAACCCGGTTCTCCCAGATTAGAATCCACGCTCCTAACCACTACACCAAACTGGCTTTCTAAGCATGGCAAGATGGTTAGAAAAAGGTCCTAAGAGTTAGCTGGCTGTTTGCACCGGGCTCCCTAGGCAGCATAAGGCAGAGAGAGGGGAGGGAATTGTTTCCACAATTCAAGGTTCTTGTGATACGTTAATTATAACTGTGTAAAAGCTCCCTAGCAATTCATAAACACTAAAAAAAAAAAACCCAACCAAAACAAAACAGGCGCTTGGGACTTGGCCATGGGGTACAGATGTTTCACTTGATTACCTCTTTTTCCATTCATATCTTGTAAGCCCCCACATGGAAATATGGCCATTCCACCTAGCAGGGACAGAATAAAATATGGAAGGCTTCTTGCAAAAACTATTAGGAAATACTCAAGGCTATATGTTCAGCTCCGAGAATTATCTCCTGTTGTGCATTGATCTAAATACAGAGTAGTTCTTCCTTTTTCGTGTATTTCCACTCTAGACATTTAATTAATGGTTATTTATTTACAAATTCCCAATTCCCAGAAACTAGTTTAAAATAGGCCTCCACCAGAGAATTGTGTAGTCTAGGTATGTTTTTGTCATGTGTCTTTCATGTTTTTAAGATGCAAAAAGAACCAGTTCATCAAAACTTAACGTATGAAATGGAGACTGTGATACACAATACTAATATACTATACAGAATAATTTTATTCATGCTTATTCAAAATGTTCTGTTAATTTCGTTGACTTCCTCATATTAATGTTTAGGATTGTAGCTGGGGTGGACTGTAAAGGAAGAAGCCTGTTTGAGTGGGAAACAACCTTTATAATATTGTAGAAAGGAGCAGAAGTCCTGTAGCACCTTGAAGACTAACAAAAATTTTTTGGCAGGGTATGTGCTTTCATGTTTATTGAGCAGTGACTCACAAAAGCTCATACCCTGCCACAAATGTTGTTAGTCTTTAAGGTGCTACTGGACGCTTGCTCTTTTCGACTGCTACAGACAGGCTAACAGGACGACCCATCCTGATTTATAATATTGTGTCAGAGAAACAAAAAGAGCAGGCAAAAAAAATCCATAAACAGAATGGCACAGCTCTAGCACAGTCTATCTAATTAGTGGTTATCAATCATTGTCAGTTAATTATCCTTAAAGCTGCTTTTTAAAACATTTCCCTCCTGAGAGGCGGGCATTTAGTGACCTTCATATATATATAAAAAATATAATACCCCTAATTACTTTTGTTGTTCAGTTTGGGAGTTTTCACATGGAGAGAGAAAGAGAGAGTATGAGCATGGGGGAATTATCCTGATTCTTTAAACCAAAACCTGGTAATCATAAGAAGAACCTTAACATTTCCAGCATGGATTCTGAGCATCGCATGTTTACAATTGTTGGTTTAGTTAACTAATTTAGATAATAGTTTGCAACATGGGCAGAAGAATCACTATAACCAGCTGATGGTAACTGCTTCATCGAGTCTGGCGGTTGTTGAAATGGACTATCATTCCCACTAGACCAGTGGTGTCGAACTCGTTTGTTATGAGGGCCAGATCTGACATAAAGAAGACCTTGTTGGACTGGGCCATGTGCGTCATGAAATCTAATGCCAGGTAGCGGAGATATAAACTTTATAAAGGACACAAACGGGCTTTTTTAACTTAAAATAAAAACATGCTTAAAACATTAGCACTCTTGCAATATTTTGTTTATTTAACAGTGTCTGATAACTAACACCTCTTGCTCTGAATTATTGCATCAAAATGTGCTGTTGCAATCTTGAGTATGCTGTCCAGGTGTGTATCTGTCAGCTGCGAACCTACGATGACACAAGAGCAGCAGAACTGGAAGAAGAAGCAGAAGACAGACAGTTCCACTGTGGGCCTGATGTGGCCCCCACACCGCATGTTTGACACCCCTGCACGAGACTGTTGCTAAGAAGAAAAAGAAGCACTGCTGGAGCAAGTGTCCTGAGCAGCCTTGTACGGGGTCACTGAGGACAGAGGACTGAACATCTGCTTCATTGCAAATACACAAGCTGAATGAGAGGGTTACTAGGGCTGACAGAACCCACATCACTTCCTTCAAGTGGATGTCGCCCTTGCACTTCTCCCAGTCTGCTTATTCACTAGCCAGGTGAAATGCTAGAGTTGCCATGCCTGGAAACTGGTGGGAGACTCAGGGAATGGGACATGGGGGCCCCGCAACGTCCTGTATGTCTCTACATCAGTTCTGGAGAAAACTTAGTATTGAAGTAGGGTAGCTCTAGGAATCACTGGGAACTCTATGGTTTTACCATAGTGTTTTTGGTGGTTTCAAGAACTACTCTGTATCATTCCTGGGTTTTCTTGGGAACTGAGGCAGAGATGCACAGGATGCTGACGTTTTAATAATTATTTTTTCTCCTGCCACTGCTTGGAGTGGTGGCAGGCAAGGCCAGGGAACTGGCAAGAGGCTTCATAGCCCTATGCAAAGCACAGCCTTCTGTCTCTACCGCTGACTCCATTACAGCTGCCAAACTGTTTTCTCTACCCTCACCCTCCCACACACTAGCATTGTTCACATGTTACAGTGAACACCCATGCACATACGTCTACGTATCTGAAAGAGCACACATTTTGCATACATACTTTTGACAAATCAGACTGAGGACCAGTACCTGGATAAGTGCTGATGTTCAGCTCTGCATACGTTGAATGCAATGTGAGAATTACTCAATGCCCGTATAAAGAAAAATCAAACGTGCACTCACTCCCTGCAGCTTGTGAACAGGACTACATACGTCACATGGCAGATGGGCAGGAGGGCTGTGCCCGAGACTTAGGAGTCAGCAGTCCACAGCAATGCTCCCTCTAAGCTGTGGAGTCTTGTGAGCCAAAATCCTACTTGCTGAGCTTCTGGCATTAAAGTTGTGAGTGAGCGATTTGGCTACTGCATGAATCAGTTTGCTCTGGAGCCATCCTTCCTGAGCTAAGGCAGAAATGTGTGAGCCGGAGGCTAAAAACCTGTGCGCTAGCTCACACTAACTCAGCTTAGAGGAAACACTGGTCCCCAGAATGTATTACAAGCAACATCTCCAGCTTTCAGTTCTACCAAAGTTCAGAAATGGCTGTCCTTTCCCTTGACACAATGCCATAACAGGATTTCATTTGCTGTGAAGTAGCCATCCTTTAAGTCAGGCTGTTATTGCTATCCTCATGCTGCAGACTGAATGAAGACTGAAGCTGAGAGGAGAAAAAGGGGGATGAGGCCTAGTGCATTTGTGAGATTCGAACCAGCAGCTTCTTGGAGCAATCACACGGGGTTTCTGCTGCACCCAAAATAGCACCCTTGGGTTTGCGTTTTCTCCCTCTTCTCGGTACCACGCAGGGTCCCTTACCCCGTGTGGTGACATCATCCTTTGTGTGTTTCTTCATCTGTGGCAGCCAATAGCAGGAGTGGAGGGGTAGGCACAACTTGAGGACATCACACACCAGCAAGTCCGTGAACAGGCCAAAAAGGCCCACCAGGAAAAGGGGCTTCACGTCTCCAAAGGCAGCCAAGGAGAAAACCCTCCATGCTCCTCATTTACATATGGTGACATTTTGCAGAAATATTGTAACATTAGCAGTGGCATAATGAAATTCAGCCTATCAGCCACGGAAGGAATAATGTTACTGTAAAGGTAACCTGTTCGCAGTTTGTTATCAAGAAAATATTCATGCCAAGAAACATACATTTCAGAAGGACTATAAGAACAGGGCTGTGGGTGGCTTTTTTTCTTTCTTTTTTTGTAACCTCCCTCCTCCTTTTAATTTTTTTTCCTCTTGGGCTATCCGTCTTCCCCTACAGATTTACTGCATGATCACTCCCTTTACATGCTAATTATGTGCAGGTCTGGTGAATTTGTTAGTGGTGACACTTCAGGGACCCCGTGGGACTGCTTCTCATTATGAAGCAATGTCCAGATATATCAGATATTATTAGCTGTCATTAATCTGCTGTGGAAACATTGAGCCGCCCAACCTGAGAGAGACCAGGAAATCGAGTACAAATGAAGTCTGCCACAGGCCTGGCTCCCAAAAGGTCAAAGGGCAAATCCGTGGGAGGGAGAGGAATATCCCTTTAAACCACTGACACTTGACAGCAGATTTTTATCCTCCCCGGCTGGGGTTTTCTAATGGGGAAAATGGAAAGGAGAAGGATAATACTGCTAAATTGACATTTGGGACTGGGCTTGATGGGAGAAAAATAGGAAGGAAATGAAAGCATCACTTTTAAAGTAGGTGGTGCAGAAATTCATTCCAGCTGTCGGACCAAGAGATTAGAGACAAAACATTGCCTGTTCCTTAACGGTTGTCCTAGCAGGGCAGCTTCCACTCACAGAACTTGTCAGTGTCTTCTCTTGATAGAAGAAAAATGCTGCTTCCATTGAACTGCATCTCTTACTCTGGAATGGTATCTCTGTGGCATAAATGGCATAAGTGCTTGTGTATTTATTTATTTATTGCTTTTGCTGGGCATGCCAGGGCATGGAGATGGGGCATTTATAGCAAGATGGATGTAAAAGCTCATCTTTTGGACATATTCAAAACTGCAAAAAAAAAAAAAGAGCATTTGTTGTATTCTTTATATGTTGTGAAGCAATAACCAATGGATAGAGTTACTTTTGAGCGATAATCACATGCGAAACAATGGGAGACGAGGCTAACTAGATGGTATCCTCAAATGTTGCCACCCATTCATAATTCCCATGGGTTGTTCATTAGGCCAGAACCTCTCTCCATAGTATACAGAAAACCATCAAATTCACCTAGTTGGTTTCCTCATTTTAGACTTCTTCTAGAGTCTTTTGAGGAGCTGCGGTGGCTCAAGTGGTTAAGACGCTGAACTGCAGGCTGTGGAAGGTCAGTAGTTCAGCAGTTCAAGACCCGGGTGCCGCAAGACGGGGTGAGCTCCCGTCTCTAGTTCCAGCTCCTGCCAACCTAGCAGTTCGAAAGCAAGAAGATGCAAGTAGATAAATAGGTACCACTTCGGTGGGAAGGTAACAGCGTTCCGTGCACCTTTGTGTTTAGTCATGCTGGCCACATGACCACGGAAACGTTTTCGGACAGCGTTGGCTTTTCGGCTTTGAAACGGAGATGAGCACCGCAACCCTAGAGTCGGATTTGACTGGCTTTCGAGCAAGGGAACCTTTACCTTTACTTTAGAGTCTTTTGGGGCCAGTCTTTGGTGTATTGTGGTCTCTTTCACTTTGAGAGCTTTCAAACTCTGCTTTGATTTTGAGTTTCCCATGAGTTTATCCAGGTCTGAAATAAGTCTTTTTACCATGGCCCTAGGGAAATTTTGGAAAGAATATCCAAACTCAGCTATGGCAAATATCTATCCTGCCTGAGCATCTTTGTGTACTAGCAGCAACAGTGGACTCTTCCATATCAGCCATAAACCATCCTAATCCTGGATCGCTGATGTCCAAACCAAGAAACAAAGTCCCTTTTGTTATGTTAGTTGGTGTAACAAATGTGAATAGGAATATCAATGAATACCTTTTCCTTATGCCTGGTGGTCTAACTTAGGGTATAAGAGAGATGGGAAGAGAGAGTCAGGAGGTCTCTGCAATGACATTGAAGCTTTCCAGCTCCCAAAGGCAAACAGATGTTGCAAAAGAAGAGGACTGATGATAGGTCTTTCTTTCATTTCCCACCAACCGTCAGGGGTTTGTGGCAGGCTTTCTTGACTGAGGCCCCTGCCACACGGCAGGGGAAAAGCCGCCAAAAAGCGTGGCTTTTAAAAGCCGCACCAAAGTTGAAAAGGCGCGGCGGGATCCCATGGATCCCCTGGCCGCGCCGCCTTTCTCCCCGGCACGATCAGATGCCGGGGAGAAAACACAGATCGGACGGCGAGCCAGCCGAACTGTGCATGTCGGAGCATGCGCAGTTCGCCTAGGAGCCGGGGACGCGCCGGCGCAAGGATGCGCCAGCGATCAGACTCCCGGTTTGCGGCGCACCATTGGGATGAACCACCTTGGTAGGCGGTTCCAACTTGGAGCGGTTTATCGCGTGGATGGGCCAGTTCGGGGACGGAAGCACTACGCTTCCCAGATGTTGTGGTGTGATCGCGGCCATTTGCTCCGCCCCCGAACCGTCCCGCTACTGGCCCAAATCCCCTCGTGTGAACGGGACCTTAGTATTGTTACCAAAGGCTCTGCTCTGAATTGCCTCCATGCCTCCGTTAGTTCTGCTCTCTTTGAAACTGGGCCTTTTCTGGTTATTTCTGGTTCTTTGCTATTTTGCTAATGTGATTTTCATCAATTTGTTTCTATTCCCTTCCCGGTTAGCTGGTTAATGTCTCCCGGTCTAACTGACCACAGTGCATATAACTCATGCACACATAACTTATACTACGTTGCGGTCACATGAGCCAGATGAAGTGGAGGGGAAGCAAGGCTATTCCCTCTGGAGGAATTTGACCCACAGTTGCGTGATCACACAGTCCTTGGAAGCTGCGGGCACAGGCCGCCACTGCGTGATCAGACCCAGCTGTGGGTGAGTCAGGTGGGTTTCTTTTGCCATTTGTTTACAGGGCTGTTTTTGTAACAGGAACTCCTTTGCATATTAGGCGACACACCCCTAATGTAGCCAATCCTCCAAGAGCTTACAGTAGCCCCTGTAAGAAGAGCTCTGTAAGCTCTTGGAGGATTGGCTACATTAGGGGTGTGTCGCTTAATATGCAAAGGAGTTCCTGCTACAAAAAGAGCCCTGATGCGCTTAAATGAGGAATCAATGAATCACATCTCTGCACTGAGGGCTCCCTATGGAGTTTGTAATGATGCTCATACTGAGAAGGGGGGGGGGGAACAATGGTGCAAAGTCAGGATGGCCTGATCATCCCAACACCATGAGAGCGTACTGGAGCGATCAGACAGGTAAAAGTCCATCTGTGGCCCATCGCAACCCATTTCCTACCGGATTTTTCCCGGTGTCTTTTAACTCCGCTTCTGCAGCAGAGCAGAATGGGTTGCCGATGGGTGCAGGGTGCTTCCCAGATGTTGTTGTCTGATTGTGCCCTTTAAATCCATCTGGCATTCATGCCTATGGCGGGTCTAATTGTGCGTATGATCGCAGCCCTAGTTGGGATAGAGACACATCTAGTAGTGTGTGTTACTGAATGCAGTACACACATAAAACATATATACTCAAGGCATCCTTCCATGTAATGCTTCCTGTCTTCACTGGAGTAACAATTGTCTGGCACCACCCACCGTGCCAAGTGAGAATCACCTTGTGGTGGCAAATTCTCTCCACATCTTATAAATAGATAAATAGCTTTCTAGCTGCTGCTATGCCCAGTGATGCATATAAAAAATGAACCAAACACAAAAATGAATTCTTTTTTAAACATTGACTAAGTATTGAATAATCCTTTAATCACAAATGTGTAGAGAAGCCAAAACATAAAGCTCTTGACTATTTTAAACATTGACTAAGTATTGATTAATCCTTTAATCACAAATGTGTAGAGAAGCCAAAACATAAAGCTCTTGACTTGCTTTCAGAAATTATGCCAGCTTCATCTTGGGAGAATCTTCAGTCAAGAAGAGGGGATTCCTTATGCATGGAAAAGCCAGCAAGCAGATTTTCCTTATGGTGTTCCTTTATCCAAACAATACTTTATCACTATTTTTATCTGTAATTTTTGAGGATATAGAAACATGGGTCCCAAAAAATTAACCAGCATTTGCACTGCAGGCTCCTAGAACTGTATGTTTTTAACCCACTCCCCCCGCCTGTGTTTCTCTGTCTCCAAGCTTGCCAGGCTGATTAGGTAAGATACTGTCAGTTTTAAGTGTTTTTTGTTTGTTTGTTTTAAAAAAGCTCCTTCTTTGCTGAAGTTGGTCTTTGTCAGGTGTTGGGGAGGAGGGTGGATTCTTGTGTTTCATATTGAGATTCTCATGTTTCACATAGGTTGTGATTCTCACATTTTACATAGGTTTAGATTCTCAGGTTTAACATTTGTTGGGGGTTAACAATAGCTTGCAATAGTGTTGGGGGGATTCTTGGGTTTTACATTTTTTTGCATTCTCCCCCCCCCCCCCATAGGCAGCAATGGAGGATGGCTGTGAGGGCACTTTGTTCAGGGGCCCATATAACCGGACCCCTTGGTCCAATTGACTTGAAATTTGGGGGTTATTTAAAGGACAGGCACTAACAGTTCCCCGACAATTTTGTAGCCAGTACATTTAAAAACACCTCCCACCTGCTTCAGAAAGTTTCTGCATAGAAAATAATGGAGCGAAAAAGTATCACCCCCCCAAAAAAAACAACACACATGGATCTGAATACTATACCAGCAGTTGGCTCCTGTGGAACTGGTAATACCAATATTTTCCAGCTCCAATATATCTGGATTTTTTTAAAAATACCATTTCCCCCCCTGCACACCCTTAGTATCCAACACTCCCCTGTATGGTTGCAGTCAAAGGAAAGTTTATCTGGACAGCTCGGTAGAATCTGGCCTACCGCTCAAATGTCCAAGGTATTTGTTTGGCGTGAATAGCTTTAAAAATGCTCACAGGTGTTGAGAATTATCCTCCTCTTGGACTGTTCCTTTCAGCCTGAAAATAATCCAGGGATATCTGGCACATTAATTAAGGAGGTCCACCACCTCCCTTGTGCACCTCAGACATTGTGTGTTGAAACTTTGATTAACCACTTTTGCATTTCGCCATTAGGGAAGCTTGTCAGCTTTGCAGGTGTGCTGCTCCTTTGCTGTTACATTCCAACTTCTGACATTAATCAAAGCAAACGTCACGTGCTGTTGCCAGAACACATGCCCATCTTCAATCATGAGCAATGGTGGGCAGTAATTCTTCCACAATGTCTTACTAATTGCCTACATGTTGCGTTCACTGGATTTCTGAACATGGTGTGGAGCGGTGTTCACTTAGCCCCTCAACCAGTGATGAGGCTTTCGATATGAAAAGATCATTCTCTATGATTGCATGAAAGCAGATTTGCATGCCAGGTCCATGAGGATCAGCAAAGTATTTTCAGCATTAACTTCAACATAAGCGTTTATGAGAGCCAGTTTGGTGTAGTGGTTAGGAGCACAGACTCTCATCTGGAAGAACTGGGTTTGATTCCCCACTCCTCCACAAGCAGCTGATGGTGTGACCTTGGGTCAGTCACAAGTTCTGTCAGAGCTGTTCTCTCAAGGACAGTTCTGGAAAGAGCTCTCTCAGCCCCAACTCCCTCACAGGATGTCTGTTGTGGGAAAGGGAAAGGAGACTGTAAGCCTCTCTGAGACTCTGAGTGAAGGGTGGGATATAAATCCAATCTCCTCCTCCTCCTCCTCCTCTTCTTCCCCCGAACAATCCCAGAAAGCAGCTTTTCATGTATTTCACATCCAGGAGTCTTATGTACAATTATTTTGGAGTAATTCCTGCCAAACAAAGTGGTGTAAGAACGGTGCTGACATTCCATGGCATTTGCATAGACTTTCCACTTGCCAGCTGCATGTATTAGGAGTGTGATGAACCTGATACGATTGGTCTTCTGTGATCTAGACAACATGTGGATTTTCCATGTGAGTACAGCTTCCATTGATGTGGATAATCAGGTTCACGGGCAGGGATGGACTGGGAGGGGGAAATGGCCCTGGAGGAGGGTGTGGCCCTCCCTGCTCCTCCAACAGGGGAAGGGGTGGAAGGAAGGGCAGGTTGCCTACCTTGCAAAGGGTAAGAGTTGCCAGCTTGCACCCATCCAGCTTATACAAGCTGTTGTCAGTAGCTTGCAACAGCACCAGTGGTAGAAGAGGCTCCAGCCCACCTCATGCACGGTGCCTTGCTCTTGGCAAGGGCTGCTGGCTCTCGGGGACATCATATACATCTTGCCTCCCTCAGGGCAGGAGTGGCTGACTGGGATTTGTCTTGGTGGCCTTCATGACCCTCCACCACTGTTTGTGTGACCAGAAGTGGTACCTGCACAGAAAACCCACACATTCTCCAATTCACATGAGATGGTGACTGTGCATATTGGGTGCATTGTGGGGACCTACACATACATGTGACTGGCAGACTCCTGGTTCATGTGAATGGAACCTAATGTCTGTAGACACTTCTGAGCCAGTATGGTGTAGTGGTTAGGAGTGCAGACTCTAATCTGGAAGAACCGGGTTTGATTCCCTACTCCCCCACATGCAGCCAGCTGGGTGACCTTGGGCTAGCCACAGTTCTCTCCAAGCTGTTCTCTCAAGAGCAGTTCTCTCAGAGCTCTCTCAGCCCCACCTACCCCACAGGGTGTCTGTTGTGGGGAGGGGAAGGGAAGGAGATGGTAAGATGCTTTGAGAATCTGAGTGAAGGGCAAGCCTTCTCGCCGATTTCCTCGCAGGGGATCACTCTTGGTCGAATTCATATGAGAAATTGGGTGCCATAACTATTACACTGGTAGAAACTGAGGTTTGTTTTGATGTTTCAAATAGCCATTGTGAGAGGAAGTAGAGATGTGTAGATTGTATAAAGGTAAAGGTTCCCTTGCTCGAAAGCCAGTCGAATCCGACTCCAGGGTTGTGGTGCTCATCTCCGTTTCATAGCCGAAGAGCCAGGGCTGTCCGAAGACGTTTCCGTGGTCATGTGGCCGGCATGACTAAACACCAAGGCGCACGGAACGCTGTTACCTTCCCACCGAAGTGGTACCTATTTATCTACTTGCAATTTCTTGCTTTCGAACTGCTAGGTTGGCAGGAGATAGATTGTATGGGAAGTGCCTTTCATTCTTTGTTTTGTTTTTGTCATCCCCCCCCCCCAAGGAAGTGGGGGAAAGCAGGCAGACAAAAGCTCTCCGTCCCTGTGACCTAAGCACCAAGTTCCAGTGACTCATTATGAGTAATCCTAGGTGTTGTTTACGCATTGAAGAACCCTTGGCCTCCTTGCTTCTTCTTTTGGGAGGCTGACAGAAATCAGGCCAATTGAGTAATTGCTATAATGCACTCGCCCCTCGCAAAGTCTGCATCACGTCTTCCCTGGCTGGCACCGCTGTCTTACACCCTGAGCTCTCCTATCTCCGAGTGTGTGAACGTTTTGCCCATGCTTTCAAGGGAAAACACTGTGTTTGGGATTGGGTGTGCAGGGAAGAGACAGGAAGGAAGGAAGGAAATCAAACCCCAAACCAATTACGTGCCTTTCCTCGCCCATGGAACTGGAAGAAGCCTAATTGGAACGGTCACCATCCACATTCAAAGCACTTTATCTGAAAGCAAAGGAAGGAAGCAAACTTCAGATCCTTGCTTTTCAGTACACTTTAACTTCACCCTCTCTGCACCTATTGCTTTCCAAGCCAACGAATTGTAAAAGCCCTTGATGTAGCCATGCACACATCAACCTTTACTCGAATGGCATCTTCATCCTTTGGTGCATGAAATTAAGCGGCCACTAAAGTTAAGTGAGGAATGAATCAGGCTCCACAGGATGTAGCAGCCGAGGGGTCTAAGAACGTACACAGGCGGCGCACGCACCAAAGGAAAACTGTCCTTCACAAGTCCTTCCCTGCAAATGATCAAACACTGGGCAATGAGGAGCTACAGGAATTCCTAATAATGACCCCTGCTTTAAATAGAGGCCTCCTGAGGACTTGATTCTTAGCAAACGAGTATTGTACCTGCAAAACAACAACAACATTCGGTGTTGGGTGGGGAGGCCAAGCGACTTGTGTGTCAGCAGCTTGCTCATGAATTATGGCCGGTGTTGGCATCTGCAGCTGCCAATGGCATATGGCAGAGGTTAGGCTGATAGGTGCCCAAGGAGCTGAAGGCTCGAAAACTAAATGGGAAGAAGCAGAGAGGCAAAACAGCAGAAAGAAAGGGGTGGGGGCAAATCCGGCTATGGACTAAGAACAGGGTTGCCAGCTCTGGGTTGGGAAATACCTGGAGATTTTGGGGGGTGGAGCCTGGAGAGGGAGGGGTTTGGGGAGGGGAGGGGCCTCAGCATGGTACAATGGCCTAAAGTCCACCTTTCAAAGTAGCCATTTTCTCCAGGGGAACTGATCTCCGCTGGCTGGAGAGTGATTGTAAAAGCAGGAGATCTCCAGGTCCCCCCTGGAGGTTGGCAACTCTAACTAAGAAACAGGAAACCAACACAAATATTGGTGCTTGAGGTAAAAAAAAACCTCTGTCTGCATGTGGTCAATGGTGTGGGGAGGAAAGAGGTGAGAGAGACAGCAGAGCCCAGTATGGGTCCTGGCGAAGAAGATGAATCAAAAGGATGCTAAGAGTGGAAGGGGAACAGAATAGCCAGTGAGTTGAAAAGCCAGGATGTAAGGGGACAGGGAAGGAAGGAGGCAGAGGCTTGAGAGGGAAGAGACACAAAGTTCACAAAGGGAGTCCAATAGTAAAGGAGGCTGGGCAACAACCTCACCCATGGCCACAAAGTATAATTTACATTTATACATCATCCCAAAGGGCTCAGGAGCATTGTTCCCTCTAACCTGAGTTAGTGTGAGCAAGCTCACAGTTTTGTTAGCCTCCGGCTCACACTTTTTTGTCTTAGCTCAGGAAGGATGGGCTCCAGAGCAAACTGATTTATGCAGTGGCCAAGCTGCTCGCTCACAACTTTAATGCCGGTAGCTCACAAAGTAGGACTTTTGCTCACAAGACTCCACAGCTTAGAGGGAACATTGCTCAGGATAAGTCACCAAATATGGTTTCGTCTAAGTTGATCTAAACCCTCATCAGCCACCCTTGGTACAGACCAGAAGATGGGAGTTACGTGTCAAGGGAAGGCTGGTTGCCAACTCTGGGACGGGAAATTCCTGGATATTTGGGGGTGGAGCCTGAGAAGGGCAGGGATTGAGGAGCCTCAGTAGGGTATAATGCCATAGACTCCATCCAGGGGAGTCTGACTTATCAGGGGAACTGATATTTGTAGTCTGGAGCTCAGTTGTGATTCCAGGAAATCCCCAGGCCCCGCCTGGAAGTTGGCAACTCTGGGCTGCATTGGTTCAGTCTGCATATTTCTTGTGCATTAGTAATTCGCCATCGCATTTGCTTGTGGGTCATGAGACCGCTCGATGCTATTGGAATTTCTGGGCACCCTGATCGTACAGTATTCTGTTACAATCACACCGAGAAGTCAACATATTGAACCACACGCAGGAAAGCACAATAACTGTTAAATATGTTATTAAATAGGGTTTTTTAAAAAATAAAATAAATACCAATAAATAAATGAAATACTTGGACACATTAAAACTGCCAGAGAGATAGGCAACGGACTATTTTTTTTTATTAGAATATATACTTCCTCTGAAATGTAATTAGATTTTTTATGAACTGGTAAAATATAGTAAATAAAGGTCTCAAGGGATTTCCATATAGCAGCATTTATTTTCCACACATGTCTCTGTGAATCCGAAATGGTTATCTTTCTCAGAAATGGATGAGGACAAATTGCATTAGAACAAGATTTTGAATCTGATTAAGGTGGACCTACAATCATTTTTTCCCCTTTTGGGGTGACCATGTTTCCGTTATACCAGCCAGATGACAGGAAAAAAGCCTTTGGCAAGATGTTTCAAAGGCATTTCTCATATGCACATAAAAGAAATTTTCATGCTAATTCAGAAATTGGTCCACACCTATAATTTCTTTATATAACCAAGATAAAGCTTTGGGCAAAAAATTCTTGCATTATACGTTTCAGCTACAGAGTTGTGGTTTCAGTAAAAGCTCGTAAAAAGGAATTTCCATGCATAATTTCCTTAGAGAGAAGAGTCGAACGGCGAGTCATATGTAAGATTATGCGCTGAATTTGAGCCTAGCGCAGAGAACCGCTATTGCAAAGAGTATTGTTAAATCAATAAACAATCCTAAATGCAAATATACTTTTGTGCCTTCTGTAATAATCTGGATGACCTTGGGCAAGCCATCATTCTGTCAGAGCTGTCCTTGAAAGAGCAGTTTCTCTCAGAGCTCTCTCAGCCCCACCTACCTCACAGGATGTCTGTTGTGGGGAGGGGAAGGGAAAGGAGTTTGTAAGCCTTCGAGTGAAGGGTGGGGTATAAATCTGATCTCTTCATTTTCCTCTTCTTCTTCTGCCCCCAACCTTGGGAAGCTGGCTTTCTGTCCTGAACTGCTTTGCCTCCACAGTTTGGAGAGGTGAAAGATGTAAGAGAAGAAAAAGTAATAGATTGCATGTGGGGAGTGTGTAACCTTATAAAAAACTTGCCAGCTCACACCCTTATCTGGAGGAACCATGTTCACAGGAAGGAGCCATAGCTGAATGGTGGAACACAGGCTTTGCATGCAGAAATTTGCAGGTTCAGTCACATTTATAGGATCTCAGGTAACAGGTATTGTGGAAGACCTTCTTGTGCCTGAAACCTTGGAGAGCTGCCGCAAGTCAGAGGAGAAAATCCAGATTTGGTTGGGGCCATGTGGGGCTTTTGCCCAGCAAGGATTCTGATTGGTTACTGGAGATTTGATTGGCTGTGCAGATTTTTAAAAATGTTGCTTTGGTAGCAGCTGCTCCCGTAGCACAAGGATCTTCACCGTGTGACTGAAGGTAAGCTGTGGCAACCATTTTATGGCTGGTTTGGCCTGTTGTGGCAGCTCTTCTGTTGCTGCCATTTTGTAGCTGTGCCCACCTTCCTGTGTCAGAACTCCAACGGTGCCCACGGGCTGGAAAAGGTTGGGGGACCCCTGCTTTACACATATCCACCTTTACTTCACTTACACCAATTGCCTGGAGGTGTATTCTCCTTAGATCCGGGGAACAATACGTCTCCTTCTTTCTGACATTCTTCAGAGTGTCCTGCCTTTTATATCATTATGTTTTTGAAAGCATATACTTTATTCCTCCTTTTACATACCAAATGAGGCAGATTCTCCGCACTTATATATATATTTTCCCCCAAAACATATTTCAGGGCTTTGGGCCATTGCTTTCTTTAATCTTCTATCTGAATGGTTGTAATGACTTTGGTGGCTAGAAAAATACGAATCCATGACTGCGTTTATCTTAAATAAGCGTCATCACTTTTTCTTGATGATCTTGGAATGTTCAATATTGTGTGATCTCCTTTATATAATCTGTATAGACAAGCCTTCCGTCGTCATTTTCTCTGAGAAGATCACAGCCCTTTGGATTATATGAAGTGCGAACACAGCTTGTCAGAATGGGAGAAACCAGCAGTCATGTTGAAGAGACGGAAAGCAGCAAAACAAAATGTGTGTCTGCTTATGGCTTCAATGCTTTTAAGTTCCTTTTAAATGATGGGCAAACATGGAGTTCACTTGGAGAAGGAGAAGAAGAAGAAGAAGAAGAAGAAGAAGAAGAAGAAGAAGAAGAAGAAGAAGAAGAAGAAGAAGAAGAAGAAGAAGAAGAAGAAGAAGAAGAGATTGGATTTATACCCTGCCCTTCACTACTCGAAGGAGTCTCAGAGCAGCTTACCCTTCCTTTCCTCTCCTCACAGCAGACACCCTGTGAGGTAGGTGGGGCTGAGAGAGCTCTTTTGAGAACTGCTCCTGAGAGAATAGCTCTGAGAGAATTTATTTCTGATCCAAAGTCACACCAGCAGGTTTCAGGTGGAGGAGTGGGAAATCAACCCCGGTTATCCCAGATTAGATAACCAGCCAGATTAGATAACCACTAACCACTATACCACACTGTCCTCTTTCTGCCCTGCCTCAGGGACAGACTGGCCATTTCACTTATAGGGAAAATTTGTGGTGGACCACTTCTGTGGAGAGCTACTGGCAGCCAAGAGCATGCCCCAGTGGCTCTACCAGAGCAACATGGGCCACTGAGCTTAGACCTGGCCAGCATTGCCAACAATGGGTGCTTGCTCAACCATGGCCTCCTCTTGCACTGTTGTAACTGGGGGCCATACAGGAGGCAAACCAAAAGCCATTGTTGGCACCTCTGACTAGTTTTGACTGGAGATCTTCCTGCAGCACTCAGACTGTCTTGTTCCTGAGTCATTTTAACTTCCCTGGCCACCCTCGCTTTCCCTCTTCTCCTTGCACACTTCAACTCCTCCCGTCTCTAGTTCAAGGAAAGTCTGCCATTACGTGCAAACTGACCAACTGTGGTTTACATCTGCCCTGCTACTTTGCCCTGCCTTTTCAGAATGCAAGCTGGAGTTGCAAACTGTGGATTGCAATTCTGATATGGAGGACAAGCACACTGATATGGAGGACAAGCACACACCAGTTCACCTGGTCAGATGTGTTTGCTGAGAACCGGGAAAGGACGGTTGGAGGGAACTCTAGAATACCAGGGCAGGAGCAGGAAGTGTATGAGCCCAAGCCGTGTTCCAGATCTTTCCTTGGCATGCCAAACCATAGTCTGGCATCACATCAGAAACAAGACTAGAGTTTTCAAGCCAAAGATGAAGTCACTGTGATGCATTTTTGCAGTGTATATGGGCAAAAATGTGGTCTCTCAGATAAAACAGATAAACAAATGAAGTAAGCTGGGCTTACAAATCTATCAGCTTTCATCAAACAGACTCAGAGCATCCAGTGATTCTGAAAAGCGATTATTCTGAAGAACCAGGAGTAAATAATTGCGCTTAAAAAGAAAGTGTAAGCCAGATTTTACAGCTACAAGTCTCCTCTCTTAGCCTCACTTTAAAAAAATAATTAAACACATTTAATTAGTTAGTGTGATAGGCCTCTTCTATGGGGAACCAGGTTTGTTTTAAACTGTAAACCTGCCTCTCATTTACCAGGTGTTCTTTAGGTAGCAAGTGTATAGGAATGGTTTTGCTGCCATGAGGTAAGTTTTGTGGTGCACAAGTAGAATACGGAGATCACTGAGGCAGGAACTGTATATAAATAACACCAAAATTTTTATTTATTTAGAAGCTAGTATCAAAGAGTAGATCAGCAGCACAGGTCTCCAGACAGAGAGAGGAGAAATCTGGTGGAGGCACATAAATGTAAGCCAGTTATGGCTTCAGAGTGTGGTTTGAATTCTCTTTAATGTTCTCAGGCACTGTGAAGGAATACTTTTTTTTTTTTGGAGGTTCGAACTGGGCAAAACCTTAATATTTTTTTTATAAATTCTCTCTGGGCAGAGAATAGGCAGGGAGAGGAAAGGCAGTTCAATCACTTTCCGGCTTACCTCAGTCACCTTTTTAGAAATGCTAATACGTCTAGCAAGAGACAATGGGGTGGTCAAACTGTCCCCCCCCCCCAAGCAGGGAACATAGATTGGGTGGTATTAAGTACAAGAAGGAGTTTATGAAGAGACAAGAAAGGGGACCCGCGAAAATCGCGGCGGGGGAGCTCCATGCAGAGCAGGCGGAGGAGGCCTCGCTGATCCCCCCCCGCCCCGATGTGAGGCCAGGCGGCTTGTTGCCGTGGCTCATGCGCTGCCCGAGGCCCTCGCGCTGGAGGACGAACTCCTCGAAGCAGACGACGTTGGGGTGCCGGCGGCGGAGGCTGCTCAGGGCCCAGAACTCGGCCAGCGCGAGGTCCACGTTCTCGGGCGCGTCACAGCAGATGCGCTTGATGGCCAGGCGGGCCCCGCCGCACCCGGACACCGCCTCGTAGAGCACGCCGTAGGTGCCGCGCCTGATCTCCGTCAGCAGCCGGTAGCGGGGCAGTGGCGGCGCGGAGGCCGGCGCCACCTGGCCAGCCGTGACGCCCGGGCCGCCTCCGGCCTCCATGGCGTCAAGCGCTGCTCCGGCACCCTTTGTGTCCCTCGGCGGCCACCGTCGTGGCCTGTTTCCATGGCAGCGCCACGGTGCGGCATAGCTGCTGGGGCTCGGCCACCGCCACCGCCTTCATCACTGCCACGCTGGGGCTCCCCTCTTCATCCCGCCCGCCCAGCCGCTCCGGGACGGGACTCGCGCCGGCCGCTCAGGTCTCCGCCGCTCTCTCCGGGTCTGCGGGAAGGAACGGGCGGGAGAGAAAAGAAGGCCTCACAGGGACACGGCTCAAGTAGGCGTGAGGAGAAGCCGCCAAAGAGGGAAGTAGAGAGGGCCGCTCTGCCCTCGCCGCTCTGGCCCCCCTCCCTACTTGCCGCTCGCCGCTTCCCTCCCAAGCGGCGGCGGCGGTCACAGAGCGTTCCCTGCGCATGCGCAGGGGACGCTCTGTGAGTTTTGGGGGGATTTAAGTATCCCCCCGATTCCCCCCCCAGATTTAGGATTTTTGTGCACACGTGGGGACCTCCCCACGTGTGCACAAACATCTCCCTGCCCCCCAGGTGCCCCCGATGTGCGGATTTAGATATCCGCACAGAGGGGGCAACTTGGCTATTAGATATATAGATTTCTGGAGACTTCAGGAAAAGCTTCTTTGACCCAGCCTGAGCTGGTCAGTGGTTGGGGAAAAGAGAGATGATAAAAGTCCTGGGAACAAGGAGGAAAGGATTTTGTTTTTGGTGCTGATTCCATCCAAGCAGACAAAGCTTTTAACTGAGGCCTGGAGTAAGCAGCCATTGGCATGTGCTGGCCTCCACACCTGAAGGAGGCTTGAAGGTAATGGTATTCCTGTAAAAAATCTGTAACTTTCTAAGCTAAGGAGCCTGCCTTTTATTTGACAACTAATAGGGCATGTATAAAGGGAGGGACAGAGGAATTGTGCTTTACCTTGTTCTTTTGAATCCCTGGCTCAGTTTGGTGCTGTGCTATAAGTATGCTTGCGAACACATTCTTTTAAATAAATGATCCTGGTAGTGGTTCTCTGTGCCACAATAGACCTCCACCATCTTGGACACATGTTTTAAAAGGAGCACAAGGAGGAAGGGGAAGGCAATCAGTTGGCAAGTGGCTACTCCCCTAGAGGTACACAAAGCAGCAAGCTGTCCCCGTGGTAACCAGACTCTGGGCAGTAGGAGACACAGAGGCAAGGCCTCAGAACTTGGAAGGGAAGCTGGGAGTCCTGACCTTTCCAGTGGGCAATTCCTTCAAAGGTCAGGTGATAGTGGTGGTTGAACAGAAAGAGAGAAAAGCCCCTCGAGGTGTTGGGAAAACCCAGGAGATCAGGATGGAACAGTGACTGCAGGCCAGAGCAGGACTGTTCTGCCAGGGGCACCAACAGACTTTTACTGACTAGCCACTAGGTTGGACCCTCTCACAAACAGAGAATTTCACCCACACCAGCCAGCCATTTCCCAAGAAGTGGACTAAATGGCACCAGATCTGCTCATCACCAGAGACATGCCTAACAATCAGGTACTCTGTTCTCTCTCAGAGGTGGAGCTAAACCACTCTGCCACATGGCCAGGCAGAGCCACCCTTCCAACAGTCTGTTCTTTTGCTGAGCCAGACCTGAGCTATCACTGCTGTCTCCCTTGAGGCAGAACTGGACACTCACTGCACTCCCCCTGAGGCAGATCTGAACTGCACTCCTCCTATGCTTCCCTCTAACATGCCATCCCCCCTCTGAAAGGTGACTGAATGCTGGCTGACGCAGCACTCCCATGGGCTCAGCTGAGTGGCTGTTTCCCCCTTCCAGGGCAGAGCAGCCGCCTGTTCATCACAGTTAGCATTCATGCACACTAGAGTGATAATGCAATTAAAGACCATCATTCAAAAATCCAGGGCTCTTTAGCATAATAGGCCACACCCAACAGCAGAAACCCATTAGCATATTAGGTCACACCCCTGACAGCACAGGTCATTAGCACATTAGGCCACACCCCCATGTTACCAGAAGTGTGGTCATCCAGCCACACCCACCTTTTGCTTCTTATTCTGTTTACCTTGTTTGTTGTCAAAACCCAGGGCCTTTTTTTGTAGCAGGAACTCCTTTGCATGTTAGGTTACACACCCCTAATGTAGCCAATCCTAATGAGTTTCTGCTGTTAGGTGTGGCCTGTTATGCTAATGAGTTCCTGCTGGGTGTGGCCAACGTGGGAGCCAGCCGGAACTCCATTCCTGTGCGTTCCTGCCCAAAAATAGCCCTGCAAAAATCACTTACATCATAGTTGCTCTAATCCAGAGGGATAAGGAGTACATGGAGCTCCTTTTATACACAGGGTTCTCCATTCTTTTCAGTAGAGGTAGAAGGACCATTATGCTTCTCTCGCTGTGCAGAGCTTTGCCCTCAGTTAAAGTGAATGGGAATCCCTTGGTGGAAAGCACCACTAGATTCATGTTATAGAACCTAAAACATACACAGGAAGCCATTGGACTGATGGAATTTGTCTCCCCTTCAACATGCTGCTATAAAGAGGAGGGTTTTCTGACCGTAAAACTGGAAGACAATTAAAACGCCAAAGGTGTTAAGGAAAGGTAATGGATGGAAGCCACGAAGCCACTCAGTCTCCAAGTCAGTCCCTTTAATTCAACATTATTTCTGTGCTGTCTACTCTCATTAAATTGTTTAATTTAGCACAGGCAAGCTACAGTGTCCTTGAAACTATGCATGGGTGGCTATTCATATGCTAGTTGACAGTAGCTACTTGAAGAGGGGTGGGAAGTTCTGATGCTATTGCTATCACTTGCCTTTGTACATTCTAATCTACCTTTCTTCAAAAATTCTGTTATGCTGTGATTTTAGCTCTCCACTCTTAAATCATTATTGGGAGTAAAATACTCTTTTATGTTCTACATTTCAAAACTAACCAAAGTTTCAGAGCATGCATATTTTTGCTAGCACATGTCTCATTATAAAATCTCCGGATCCTCTTACCCCAGGCCCTAATTTTGGAGCTAAAGCACCCCAGAATGTCCCCAAAATCCCATAGATGAGTCTTTGTTCGATATCCACATTGTTCTTATCAGGGGTCATTTCATAGAAAAAGAGCTAGGGGAACTCATTAGCATAACTCATTAGCATATGCCACACCCCCTGACATCATCGGAAGTGTGTCATAAGGCCACACCTCCTGACATCGCTGGAAATGTGTCATAAGGCCACACACCCCGCCCCCAACGGTCCCGGCCGCTGGTGCTGGCCTTGCACCTCCACTGCCATGAGGGGAAGGTGTGTGCAAGGAAGCCCCGCAAAGGCCCTCCGTGGCCCCAGGCAGGCAGGGGTGGGGAGAGGCAGGGAGGAAGCAACTTACCCTCCCTCTTCTCCTGCCTCCTCCTGGCTGAATGAGGGCCGGAAGCGGGGCGGCCGGAAGCAGGGGGCGGGGCTTCGTCATGTGCCCCGCCCCCGTACCTCGCCCGGGGGAACTGTGTTCCCCCGTGTTCCCCCCCAAAATGACCTCTGGTTCATATCTTCCCTGTCCATCTACCCCATAGTTTCTTCTTTATTCGCCAGAGTAAAGTCTCCTTTGGACAAACAAAGGTTCTACCATTTTGCATTGGGTTCAACAACAGCACATTAGTCAAGTTGAAGTAGAATTATGGACACTGAAGACCACAAGACATTCACATTCTGACTGCTTCAAAGGAAAAAGTGGCTCCACCTCTAATGATCGAGAAGCACTTTTGAAAGTGGGCTCAGTTTTCTCTATTTCCACGTCTCTCTTCACAGATCTGAACTCCACATTTATGTAAAAGAGAACAACACCCTGGTAAGACCTGACCAAATGCATTTGAGCACATAGTAATGTCTGATGCACGTTAAATATGTCTACATTAGTATTGTGCTGGGTTACACCATCCATGTCTGCCCGTACTAGACTCATGCCACTCAAATGACTATGGCACAGTGTGAATATGGCACAGTGTACGGCAATGTCAAAACATTAGTAGACATTAGCAAGCCAGCACAACATTCAGCCCATCGGCAAAATGCAGCCTTGTCTGTGTTAATTTGCATACATCTGTCTTCATCACCATAATATGCCGCCACATGATGGTGTGGCCCACTACATGCTCTACATCCATATTCTGCATCCATTTGTGGTGCAAGATGCTAAGCAGCAGCTGCAGCAAAAGAACGGAGAGATACATCACTTGGCTGCCTTCTACCAAAGCCAGTGTCTCTCAAGGAGGCCATGGTGCTTTTGCACCAGTATCATTTCAAAGAACATTAATACAACTTAAACAGCAGTTGACATAGTAACGGTTACTACTAGCATAGATGACTTTAAAGGGGATCAGGAAGATTCACCAAGGTCCTTCAAGGTCTACTAGCTATATTGACTACAAGGAACCTCTATATCCTGGGCCAGTACACCTTGGAATATCAGTTCTAGGAAGCAAAACCAAAGGAAGGCCTTGGCCTCTATATTCTGCTTGTTGGCCGTCTAGGGCAATTAGTTGGCCAGTGAATAAAAAGTAATGTTGGATTAGTTAGCCCACTGGTCTGACTCAAAAAATTTTTTTTCTTACGTTCTTATGTTATTCTAAATGTTATGCTGACTGCACATCCAGTTTTATTTAGGACTGCACTGGATTAATTTAGTTGCTATTTATTGGCACTCCTAATTAGAGATTTTTTAACTTGTGGACTTTTACGTGTTTTTATAATCTTTTTTTTTTAATTTTGTAAACTGCCTTGAGTTCCACAAGGTGGTAAGATCACTAATAAATGTGATAGATGATAGATAGATGATTGATAGACAGATGGATGGTAGATGATGGATAGATAATTGTCCCTGATAAAAAGGGATATTGTCATCACATGACGTTTCCTTTTTCATAATGTGGGGAAACACAGATGCGACTGGAGTGATTTCTCACCAAACAGAGCCAGTTTGATGTAGTGGTTAAGTGCGCGGACTCTAAACTGGGAGAACCGGGTTTGATTCCCCACTCCTCCACTTGCACCTGGCTGGATGACCTTGGGCAAGCCATAATTCTGGCACAACTGTTCTTGAAAAAGAGCAGTTTCTGTCAGAGTTTTCTCAACCCCACCTACCTCACAGGGAGTCTGCTGTGGGGAGGGGAAGGGAAAGGAGCTGCTCTGAGACACCTTTGGGTAGTGAAGGGCGGGGTATAGATCCAATCTCTTCTTTTTCTTACACCCTTCTGTCGTGACAGTGCTTACTGCCATGATTTAAGAAACCATAATCAGTGGGGAAAGTTCCTTTCGTAAGTGTTTTAAATGTCAAATCTAAGATTAACTTCTGTACCACTTTAATACAAATGTCAGAATTCTGGGCTAAACTATCAATCTGCGCAAATCTTCCTGTGCATTACTTTGCCCATCCAGATAGGTATCCTTTGAACTTTTTTTTTAAAGTAACTACTAGCATTCGTTCATCATATTTACAACTCTTTGGAAGAAGAGGAGGAAACACTTCACTTGCTCTTAGCCAAAAGGCTGAGAAGCAATGAAGAAGAGGAAACCTGAAAACCTAAGCAGGCCTGCTCAGAAGTATGTCTCATATTTTTCAGAACAAAGTTTGAATCCAGTGGCGCCTTTAAGACCAACAAAGTTTTATTCTGTGTGCATGCACATGAAAGCTTAAACCCAGAATAAGACTTTGTTGGTCTTAAAGGTGCCACTGGACTCAAACTTTGTACCGCTGCTTCAGACCAACACGGTTGCCCACCTGAATCTATCATATTATTCACTGAGGCTTACTCGCAGGAAAGTGTCCTCAGGATTGCAGCTGTAGTCCACCGCCATTGTCAGACTGGTTATGCTGAAGACGTTTCGCTGAACTAAATGTAGTGTCAGTGTCAGCAAGTGTCACCAATGTGTCACAGTGTCACCAATGTGTTTTCCTGTTATCTCTGTGTGCGCTTGTCTGCTTTCGCTTTCCCATGTATGCTTGTTGATGCGCTTAATTGCCTAGTTGCAGGAACGTCCGTATCTCTCAAGGCCACAGGTGGTTGCTGGCGGGTAGTAGCTTGGGTGATCTCATGGTACTATCCCTGAGAAGCAAATGTGTTATGAGTATCTAGAAGCGTTGCTTCCCAGGCTCAATGGCGCGTGGGGGAAGTCCTGCAATTGGGTCTCAGCTTTTTGAATTTACTATAATCTATTTAGCTCCATGCTTATCCCGCATTCTGAACAGTGATCCTGTCATGCACCTATTGCTTCAATTAAAGTAAAACCTTTTCTACAAGTGTGTGCTTCATTGATGCTATGGGAGTCTGACAGTCAGGAATCCAGGAAGAAATTTGTTGTGTGTTCACAGTAGAGATTTGAAGCCTCTTTTTCCAAATGCAGCACTCTGTGACACCAGCTAAACAGTGACTAAATTCAAGGAAACGTTGGGAACACCCTCCAGTGAAGAAATTCGCAAAAAGCTTCGTCTGAGATCCAAAGAACTCACCAGATGTTTTAAAACGGCATCCATTGGCACACTGGGGTCTCCTAGCCTGCAGCTCCCAGCTGGGCGAGGCCTTCCATGAATTCTGGAGTGAACTGAAGCAATAGCTAAGAATTAAAGCTGGAGCAAGGCTATTAATGACCTCTGTAAGACTGTTAATGATAGGATGCTTTGGTGGTCACTACTCATAGGTCGCTGTAAGTTTATTTCTGATTATTCTCTATACCAAAGGTGTCAAACCCATTTGTTACAAGAGACAGATCTGACATAAATGTTATTTTGTCGGGCCGGGCCATGTGTGCCATAAGATGTAATGCCAGGTACTGGGAATAGGAAATGTATAAAGGACAACAGCTGGTAAGCTCCAAGTTGTGTGTCCTCACTGCAAGGCCCCATGGGCTGGGAGGGGGGTGCAGAGGAAAACCCACCTAGGCAGACTGGAGAGGCAGCAGTGCAGTGTGGGGCAGATGCTCCCATGATGCTTGACTGCTGCAGATGAAGTTGTTCTGCTGTGCTGAACCCCACTTTCCCCAGCACTCCCTCCCTCTCATCAGTTGCTTGCAGGCTACATAACAGCCTTGGATGGGCCAGTTCTGGCCCCTGGGCCTTACGTTTGACACCCCTGCTCTACACAGGTTCACAGTATTTCCCCCCCAGCTTGTACTATTGCCCTGCACCTTTGACAAAGAACCCTTACAGCCATTTTGTGAGTCATTGCCTAGGTATGGGAGCATTTCTTTAAGCCAGGTTTGACTCCTCAGCCAGCAGCAACTTTAGCACAGGAGTAGAACATGATTTTATTTCTTATGATTTTATTTCTTATGCTCAGGTCATATAGCATAAACGTAGCCTCAAATTGGAAAGTCAGGCACATTCACACTAATGCTTGTCTAGGGCATATGCATCTTCTTTTTTTATCCATGGTTAGTGTTGCCAGTTTCCTGTTGACATCAGGGAATCTCCTGCCTCCAGCTTCTGTTGACCATCGCCATTCAGCTAGGTGGTGGGAAAATGCTCAGACATCAAGCTGGCAATGTTGATTCCCCCACCCAAGCAAAAACCAAAGTCCCCACTTCTACCATCTTCCACAGTTACTAGGCCATGTTTGGCTATTCTACCCACGGAAATATGGGTAGAGTAGCCAAACATCACCATTATGAGTGATATCTTGAATTTAGCTAGCTACCAAATGCTTTTACATGCCCTATCCTTTACATATATTTGGATCATAACTTTCCGAGTACACTCAGTGACAGCAATTCATAGACATTTAGGCCTGGCCAAGTTCAGGCACACTCAGGCTCTTGCTAGTTCAGCTGAAATCCCGTTCATCATCTCAAGCAGGGAGCATTCAGCAGACAGCTGACTGAAAATAGCCTTACTGTTTGACATTCATCTGAGTCGATCTGCTACAGCAAGGTAAATGGCTGCCAATCTGTCAGGATGCGCAGCAGTTTGTTAATGCATGCTGTTGCACAGCCTCATGGGACTTGTTATCAGATAGAAAAAGGCAGACATGGCAGTGGCGGTGACCTGGGTCTCCATGGAGATGGAGGCATTCAGGAACACCCCCAGACTCTTTGCCCCCAACGTAGGCACCAATGGAGTCCCATCGAAGGTTGGGAGCCTGATCCCCTGACCTAATCCTCCATGACCTCAGGTACAGGACCTCCATTTTAGATGGATTTAACTTCAGTCGGCTCTGTCGTAGCCATCCAGCCACAGTTTGTCCAGGTGTCCTGGGGCCGTGCCCGGGTAGCCATCCATCAGTAGATAGAGCTGGGTACCATCTGCATACTGGTGACAACCCAGCCCATATTTCCAGCTAATCTGGATGAGGGGGCACATATAGATATTAAACAGCATGGGGGAGAGAATCGCTCCCTGCAGGACACCATATTCCAGTGGCTGCCGCTGGGATAACTTCACCCCAAACGCCACCCTCTGTCCCCAACCCTGGAGACTATATTTAACAGTCAGTCAAAACTGCTTACCTAATTTTGAAAGTATTTTTATGTGTGCTTTCCACTTATATAATTTTCAGTGCGTATGGCAAATTTATTCATGCTGTTTCTTGGCATTATTTTTTTCTGACATCACTGCTCCTGTGTGCCCCAACTTTTATTTAATCTGATTAGCTGTGGTGATCTACATGAATTTGTCTGTGATCACATGAACTCTGCATGTCGTGGATGATGACGCGGATGCTGCATGCGCTGCAATGAAAGTGGTGCTGAGAAGTGGGGAACCTAGGGAAACAAAAGGCAGCAAAGAGCACTGAAACAACCTAACATGTTGCAAGATATGTTTTTGAGTAATTCGTAGCCTGCCTTGAGCATGCTAAATTTAAGGTGTATACTTAAATGAGAGAATATTTGTCACAGACCTAATGATATCTGCTATACTAAATTCCAGATTATATTTATTTTATGCTATAGACCGTAACAACACTGGCTGACAAAAAATCCCACTGACCAATGTATTCCAAGAAAGACATTTGTGGTTTTGCTGTGAAATCTTTGCTATCAGACTATTGCTTCTCTTGTGAATTAGGGAACATTCTGATATACTTTGGGTGATACAGCACATAGTAAAAAGTAGCAAGCAGTGCAGCTTTGGGAATTGATGTACTCTGGGCATTTTCCATAATAATGAATGTATATAATTCTTTAATTAGCCCCATAAAATAATTAGAGATTCCCATGCGATCTCCATCAAACATCAGTGTTTGAAATAAGAAAAAAAAGGACTACAGAAGCGACATAAGTACTTTGGGGAACACACAAAATTTTGGAAAGGGTGGGGACACAACACGTAATGAAAATTAATTATTATTTAATCAAGATTGATCTCAATGTGTGAAGCGTATAGATTTTATTTTATCCCCTTTGACTCGTTAGAAATGTGTCATCTTTACAATACCTTTTTTTCAGATTCAAGTAGAACAGGGCTATTTTTGGGCAGGAACGCACAAGAGCGGAGTTCCGGCTGGCTCCCAAGATGGCCACGCCCAGCAGGAACTCATTAGCATAATAGGCCACACCCAGCAGCAGAAACTCATTAGGACTGGCTATATTAGGGGTGTGTGGCCTAACATGCAAAGGAGTTCCTGCTACAAAAAAAGCCCTGGGTTTTGACAACAGACAAGGTAAACAGAATAACAAGCAGAAGGTGGGTGTGGCTGTATGACCACACTTCTGGTAACATGGGGGTGCGGCCTAATGTGCTAATGAGCTGTGCTGTCAGGGGTGTGGCCTAATTGGCTAATGAGTTCCTGCTGTTGGGTGTGGCCTATTATGCTAATGAGTTCCTGCTGGGCTTTTTCTACAAAAAGAGCCCTGATAGTAGAGAAACGTTGCTTTGAGTGGTATTTGCTGATCATTTGAAAAATAAATTAGCTGTACCCAGTTGGTGCATAGTTACTGAAGAAGGTTATTTCTTAAAGAAGAGCTATAAAATGAAATGGTCAACATTATCTCATGGAAGAAGAAGAGAGGACACCCCTGTATGATAGATTAGTTACTGTTCTGGACCGAAATAGGTGCCATCACTGTTCTGAGAGCTGGAGATCAAGAGCTGCCCTGTCTAAAAGGAGGTCCCTGTTACCATGTTCTGATGTCCTCTGAAAGAAGAAGAACATGCTGTCAAATCCAACAAAGTTTTATTCAAGGTGTGAGCGTCCGTGTGCACGCACACTTCATCAGGCGATGAAATGGAATGACATGTTATAGTCATATATATAGGGGTGGTTTGTTAAATTAGCATGCAAAATAGTGGTGAAGAGTGCATGCACATGAAAGCTCACACCTTGAATAAAACTTTGTTGGTCTTAAAGGTGCCACTCTGGACTCTCAAATCAAATGTATTGTTACAGTCAACGACCAGCACACTCAATCAGTTTACATAAAAACATTTGAATAGGAAATATGAGATAAAACCAACAGTGGTGTACTTAAATTTTAAGATCTGTGACTATGACATAGAGATAAACTTACCATTGGACTCTAACTTTGTTCTGTTGCTTCAGACCAACACGGCTACCCTCCTTGACGCTGTCAAACCGCAATCAGCTCATTTATTTATTTATTCAATGAATATCCCACCCTTCCCAAATAGGCTCAGGGTGGGAAACAACAAGATGCATAAACAATTAAACAATTAACAATGAAGTACATAAACAATTAAAACCAATAATAGAATTTATTCTTAAAACAGCTAAAACCCTTACGCAATTAAAAGATGGCACATTAAGTGTAGACAGAAAGACCCCCCCCATAAGCCAGACTGATGATACTGAAGCCGTACCAGGTTCATATAGTACCAAACTCCACTTAAAGCAAATAGGGCAAGTTCTATGCAGGGAGGCCAACCAGCTGGGTATCCACCACCTCAACTAAAAGCCTGGTGGGAAAGCTCCATTTTACAGGCCCTGCAGAACTGTAATAGGTCCTACAAGGCCCTGATCTCAAGTGGGAGCATGTTCCACCAGGTAGGGGCCAGGACAGAGAAAGCCCCAGCCCTAACTGAAGCTAAGTAGACATCTTTGGGTCAGAGACAACCAGAACATATTGATCAGTAGAGTGCAAGGCTCTCCGGGGGGTATATGGGGAGAGGTGGTCCCTTAGATATGCAGGTCCCAGGCTGCTCATGGTGTTATATATGAATTTTAATGTTTGTATTTTAATGTTTTGTATTTTATGACTTTGTGTCCTGTACATTGCCCAGAGCCTGACAGAAGTTGGGATAGGGCGATATGATGATGATGATGATGATGATGATGATGATGATGATGATGATGATGATGATGATGATGATGATGATGATGATGGTGGTGGTGGTGGTGGTGGTGATGATGTAGACCAAAGCACTTTGTTCTTCAGTGGTGCTCCGCAGCAACATCTGTGGTCCTCTCAGTGAAGAACTGCAGGAGCCACCTGGTATGAGAACAGATTGAATTGTGCTCTATTGGTACTATTTATTAAAATCTAGATTTTATCCACTATGTGCTGAAAGAGCAAGGTGCCTTATTACACTAAGTGGTTGTGGAAAACAGCTTCTTTTGTCTTTCAAACACTGGAGGATAAGGTTCCATGATCTTGGAATCTGAAATATACGTTTATAGAAGTAAGAGCTTTTGCAGGGTAATATGCTAGGGAGGGCTGAGGCTTTCTAAACTGAGCTCCGGAAGCTTTGCAAGAGAACCTATTTTCCTCATCAAATGATTCTTGTGCAATTAAGGAGCAAAGTAACAAACCCAGTAGAGTCTGCCTGTCACCAGTCTTGGTGATCAATTCACACCTTTATCCGCAATAAGACCAACCCTGCAAGTGCTCTAATGACCCCAAATCCCTAAATGCAATGCAGATTAGGAAAGAGATAATATGCTGTAAAGGTGCTAATGAAAAGTGGGGGAAGGAGGGGAAGAGTCGGTCTTGTTCATTGGAAAATGGGGGGGGGGGGGAGTCTGAAATGAAACTTCCTGCCTTCTTTTTGCAATGAGTCATGTTTTCTGGCTGTTGCCCCTCCTCAATAAGAATCTGTTTTTCTGCTGCAAATTAATACAGTGCCGGACTAGGATCTGGGAAATCCAGGTTCGAATCCCAACTCATGCCATGGAAGCTCGCTGGCTGGCCTTGGGCCAGTCACACAGTCTCAGCCTAACCTTCCTCACAGGGCGGTTGTGAGGACAGAAGGCAGGAGCGGAGAAGGATGTAAGCCGCTTTGGGTCCCCGCTGGGGCGAAAGGCGGGGTATAAAAAAGTAAATAAATATTCCCATTGATGCAAGGCTCTAAGAAAAGGAACGACGTCAAATTTCTCTCCACATAGCATACAGAAGACGGGGACGGCAAAGGATGAGATGGTTAGACAGTGTCATAGATGCAATGAACATGAAGTTGAGCAAACTTCAGAGGACGGCAGAAGACCGGAAGGCCTGGTGTGATCTGGTCCATGGGGTCGCGAAGAGTCGGACTCGACTGCGACTGAACAACAACAACAAAGACTTCCTGTGCATAAATCCCAAACCCACTGCACCTTTCCAAATTATGGGCTGGAGTCCAAATTTAAGATTTCTGCTCTTTTCTTACAAAGAAAAAAAAGGGATTGTATGAAACAATTTCATGTGTCAAAATAATGTATAAGACAGAGGGCATTTCTCCCCAACACCTCCTTCATTGTAGTTTTTAAAGCACTGTCTATAAAATACAATGGTACTTACTTCTGTTAGGGTGCATTACATTCAACATTTTAGATTTCAGATTTCGTAACTGATCTGTTTTACATCTACATTATTCATTTCATCTTTACTACATATTTGATATTGCATATTTTCACCACTTCTACCTGCTCACTGTAACTTTTAACAAATAGGTGATGTATCAGAGTATAGAAAGAAAATATATTATAGATCTCATAATACGATGGTAGAAGATATTTCTGCTCAAGAGCCACTTCCTTATATGTTTATATTCAAGATGTTACATTTCCTTTCCTTTCCTTTTGTACCCAAAGCGCCTTACATCCTTCTCTGCTCATTGATTCACAAATATTGAGCAGCAGAAAACACTTCCTTTTTTTTAGGTGCAAGGGCTAAAAGGACTCAGACAAATTTTGTAATTGCTCAAGTGATCTTGGGATCCTTATCACTGAACAAAAGAGCCAGGGTTTCTGGAGTATAGGGGGATGATTGGTTGAATAAAGGCTTAATGTAGTAATCCCTCATAATCTCAAAAAATCTGCATTCCACCAGGGCATGAAAGGATGCGTTGATCCTGTTAAGGCCACAAGGGCAAAAGGATGTTACATTTAAAACTTATTCTTGTTCTGCTTCTACATTGCAATATATTTATGCAGGGGTCATTTCGTAGAAAAAGAGCTAGTGGAACTCATTAGCATAACTCATTAGCATATGCCACACCCCCTGACATCAGGGGCCCGGCGGTGGACCTGCAAGGCCAGCGGGAGTGCGAGGAAGCCCCGCCAAGGCCCTCCCTGGCCCCAGGCAGGCAGGGGTGGGGAGAGGCGGGGAGGAAGCAACTTACCCTCCCTCTTCTCCTGCCTCCTCCTGGCTGAATGAGGGCTGGAAGTGGGGCGGCCGGAAGCAGGGGGCAGGGCTTCGTCATGTGCCCCACCCCCTGCACCTCACCCGGGGGAACTGCGTTCCCCCGCGTTCCCCCCCCCGAAATGACCTCTGTATTTATGTACCATCTTTTGAGCTGTTTCTCATTCTAAATGTGTTTCCTACTTGCATAATGTACACTCCATCTCTCCTCAAATTTCGTGCTTGATCTATTGTTCAAGTAAATCGTTCGTTTCATAATTGCTACATATTCTGCTACATTTTTCATCATTTCTACATACTAGCTGTAACTATAGCTGCATGGTAGGATATTTATTTATTTATTCATTCAATTTGTACCTCACCCTCCCCGTGAGCAAGCTCAGGGCGGCTAACACAGTTGGTACAAAAATACTAATAAAACCACATACAATCATTTTAAAATAATTCAAATACAAATGAGTCATAAAATCAAAAATTGCTAGTAATCCTTCATTAGTTACTTGAGGTGGCATACTAAGAATGTTTGTAGAGAACCCTAGAATTCCATTGAGGCTTCTGAGCTGTGCCTATGTTATTTTGGAAACTGGGTTCCGTCTTACCAGCCGCTGTTGAAAATCATTGAAACGCTTGATTTATACCTGGGAGAGGCATCAGGCTGTTATTCTTTCCACAGTGAGAGTCTTCTGTTGCAGTTACTTTCTGTTTGGAGGTCTATGGACACTATTTATGTATGGAATTACAGAAGAGCCTACTGTTGGTTTTGAATATGTATTTGCTCTATAAATTTCTGCATCCATTGGATCATACATTTTTTTCACTTTTTCATCTTCTGTTTCTAACTGAAGCAATAATTTATATATCCATTGTAGTAAATGATCTTCTTGTTTTATAATCAACTCAGTCATCTCCTTCCATGTTGATAATCTTTAATCTTAAACCTTCCATGTTGATAATCTTTAATCTTAAAACTGATTGATAATATAGTAACCATTGAATATTGATCTCAGATACCTTGCCAGAACTTGAATTCCCCCTGAGCATTTACCATATTACCATACATTAAGAAACCACTTTTTTCCCTTGTATTCTTATCATGATAAGCTTCTATTGGGGACATGAGTGCAGAATTTGGAGTACTCGATAACTTCCGACATGTAAACCATATTCTCAAAAGTCCATCTCTAATTATAGGACTCCTTTCTTGTGTTATGATCATTTTGGTTGATTTCTTTATCCATAAATAATTATGTAAACTTTCATCAAGGTCTGCTGATTCAAGTTTTACTATTCTTTTTCTTGGATTTTTAACCCAACCCGCAATCTGCTTGTAATTTTATATTTGGAACCGCTAACCAGGGCCGTAGCTAACCCCTTCCCTCTGGGGGGGGCTGGAGTGTGTGTGTGCGCGCGCAAAGCACGCACACACTGCACACACATCACCCGGAAGTGAGACGGGGGAGGCAGGCCAGCGAGCGCGAGCGCGTGGCAGACGCACACACGCCCAGCCCCTCCACTTGGCAGCCCCACTCCCACCCCTCCCTCCCGATCCTCTGCTCCCCGGGAGGGCTTGGCTGGCGCGTCGCTGCTGATCCCGACTGCACCAGCCAAGCCCTCACGGGGAGCAGAGGATCGGGAGGGAGGGCCCCCGCAAAACGAGCGGGGAGGCCGGGCCCCGTGGGCCCCATGCAGGCTACGGGCCTGCCGCTAACCCTCCTCTCTTTTTCTCATTTTGGAGTATTTTAAAACTTATTCTTGGTTTCTTGCCATTTCATATAAATTTATTTATCTGTCTTTTGCCACTCTGTCCAATAAGGGAGGTATATATAGTCCAATGGATAGGAAATTTAATTTTGGCAATGCATTTGTTTCAATTTCTGACATTCTACCCAGCCATGAGATTTTTAATTTCTTCCCCATCTGGATAAATCTGCTTATATCAGCTTCCAAGTCTTCTAATAGTGATTTTTGAAAAGATTACGATTTTGTCCAGTCACATGTATCCCCAAATATTTAACAGAATCAGTGGTTAATGTGCAGTCTATAGCTGTTATAATATCTTCATGTTGCTGTTGCATTAAGAATTTTGTTATCATTTTTGTCCTCTCCCTGTTGATTTTATATCCTGAGAGGGATCCAAATTCTTCACTATGTTCTATTACATACTGTAATGATTTTTGTGGGCCCAATACTGTTAAGGCCATATTGTCTGCATAACTTTTCATTTTTTAAAATTAAGATTCCTGCTTTTGCAGGGT